>NC_143014.1:78514026-78774026 GCF_055824585.1 Amblyomma mixtum
TGTCTGTCTGTCTGTCTGTCTGTCTGTCTGTCTGTCTGTCTGTCTGTCTGTCTGTCTGTCTGTCTGTCTGTCTGTCTGTCTGTCTGTCTGTCTGTCTGTCTGTCTGTCTGTCTGTCTGTCTGTCTGTCTGTCTGTCTGTCTGTCTGTCTGTCTGTCTGTCTGTCTGTCTGTCTGTCTGTCTGTCTGTCTGTCTGTCTGTCTGTCTGTCTGTCTGTCTGTCTGTCTGTCTGTCTGTCTGTCTGTCTGTCTGTCTGTCTGTCTGTCTGTCTGTCTGTCTGTCTGTCTGTCTGTCTGTCTGTCTGTCTGTCTGTCTGTCTGTCTGTCTGTCTGTCTGTCTGTCTGTCTGTCTGTCTGTCTGTCTGTCTGTCTGTCTGTCTGTCTGTCTGTCTGTCTGTCTGTCTGTCTGTCTGTCTGTCTGTCTGTCTGTCTGTCTGTCTGTCTGTCTGTCTGTCTGTCTGTCTGTCTGTCTGTCTGTCTGTCTGTCTGTCTGTCTGTCTGTCTGTCTGTCTGTCTGTCTGTCTGTCTGTCTGTCTGTCTGTCTGTCTGTCTGTCTGTCTGTCTGTCTGTCTGTCTGTCTGTCTGTCTGTCTGTCTGTCTGTCTGTCTGTCTGTCTGTTGGGTGAGGTTCGTCTGCAGAGTTAGCGGTTCTAACTTTCTCGCCTTGTTGGCTTGCTTAACGGCAGGCGCTGTGTTAATCTCTCTTATTCTACTAATTTATTCGCCCCGCCGCGATGGCTCAGTGGTTACGGCGCTTGGCTGCTGACCCGAAAGACGCGGGTTCGATCCCGGCCGCGGCGGCCGAAATTCGATGAAGGCGAAATTCTAGAGGTCCGTGTACTGTGCGATGTCAGTGCACGTTAAAGAACCCTAGGTGGTCAAAATTTCCAGAGCCCTTCACTGATGCACTACATCGATGATTGTAGTGCATCATCATAAAGCCAACGCGACGCCGACTCTGCCCTGCTTCGTGGCGTATTTTCGTACGAAATACAACCAAAACAATGAAAATGATACGAGGCTTTCTACGCGTATCCAGTGCGATATGTTGAGCACACTGTACGCAAAATGGTAGTTATGGTTCGTACGCTAGTCCACTGGCAGCCTTTACACGCTGTGACCAAAATACATCTATCGTCTGCTAAGCTGTGCAGGTTTCAACGCTTCGTAGCGCAGCGAAAAACGAAACAAATACATAATGACCGACGCGTTAAACTAGTTCAAACGCACGTGAAGCCGATTGCCGTGCATGCACAAAAATACATCCTTCGTTGGCATATTATAACTCCGACAAAACGCGCTTACCTTTCGTTATTGTCAACTTCTGAGCTCAGGACACGTTCATAGCAGCACGCGCTGATCGTATGGTGATGATGCTGCACAATGAGCGATGTCACTGTACAAATAATTGAGTGAATAAATGATGCACGCATGTAGTACAGCGATTGCATTGCAAAACCCAGTGTGTGGGAGAAAACTGGAACCGAAAGTAGCTGGCAGACAATTTTCCCATGATTCTTTGCGTCCACTTCGGAAACGAATTTCACCCATCAGATGCCAAACTTCCTTGCGGATGACAAGAATTTCGTTGTGCTAACTATTTGTCCGTTTAACGTTCGCAGTAGTTTGAGCGATATGAGCTTTCCGACTGTGAAGCAATATTCAAGCACTTGCTCTTGTCGGCCCCTTGCAAATCGTTGCCTTGACAAGGAGGTTGAAAACGACGCACGCGCGCTGTTTGGCACGAAGGCACCAGACAATGGTAAGCTTGTCTCTCAAATGTATCAAGCTTATATTCTCCTCAATTCACTTGCATTCGAAGTAGGGTTGGTGCGTAAGCCCGCAGCAGTTTTCTGAACATTCTGCACGCGTAATCACTGAAAAATAAATTCTACTTTAGCAATTTTGTGACTGGTGTGCGCGGGAAGGGCATCGCGGGCTCTGGCGAGGTGCTGTGTCGTCCAACGTTACTAGTAACGTTGGTGTCGTCTCCCTTAATTCCTCCATCCGCGGTCCTATGCGTTCGCCTCGCGACCTCCTGGTCTTCCCCATCCAGGATGTGGCGCCCCGTCGATGTCTTAGCAGGAGGGACGGAGAGGCGCATAGAGAAGTTGTTCAGGTGCAAAATATAACAGGCACGGGGCTGCGTGTAATAGAAGCAAGCGCCGCACGCTTCCCACTTGGTTCTTTTCTTTCCAGTGCTTGTGCGGCAAGCTGGACAGACTCCAGCTCTTTTCTGCATGCGTGTTGAGCGAGCGAGCTGTTTTCAGTCAGCAGCATCTGAGTGTCAATGCGTAATTGTTGATTTTTTTATTAATTTGCGTGTACGTCTCGTCTATACCTGTAAGCAAGTTGCGTATAGTTCAATTTACTATTCTCCCTCTGTCCATCCGTTGGCGTGTGCTTTTCGAAGGGTCAGTGCATCCTTCGTGCACCGGTCGGAAGATGATAGCAGCTGCGGCGCGCACCGCCAAATACGCATCTGGAGTAGGAGAGAAGAACCGAATTTTTAGTTTAGAGCAGCCACTTAGTCTAAATACTGCGTTCCTGGACGACTGTTTTTGTTCGCCTTTATTAGAACACTGAATTTAAAATCGTGCACAGTGCAAGTTGATATCAGTTTTTTTTTACTGCTTCATCAAAAGAGGCACACCGACTGGTTTGCCGCGTCTTGTCACTCGCCAGTCGTACAGGCAAATATATGAAACATTTGGCTATTTGGTTCTGTGTGCGTATGAACGGAAAGCGTATGGTGCAGAAAGCAGGCAGGGCGTTCTTCCTTGCCCCCTAACTCATTTCTCACCCACAGCACCAGAAAGAGCCACACGACTCTGATGGATCTGGTTACGCACTGCGGACGTTTCGCAAACACTCAACGCGTAGATGACTCCAGGACTCCAGTGTGTGATCCGGAACGAGGGGAGACTTCCCCCGTCCAAAGCTACTGCGTATTTTTTTGCCTCCCACCTTGAGCACTTCTCTATGGGGCGCGCTAAACAAAGAATAATTGCCACTCTCGGACCCGCCGTGGTGGCTCAGTGGTTACGGCGCTCGGCTGCTGGCCCGAAAGACGCGGGTTCGATCCCGGCCGCGGCGGCTGAATTTCGATGGAAGCGACATTCTAGAGGCCCGTGTACTGTGCGCTGTCAGTGCACGTTAAAGTATCCCAGGTGGTCGAAATCTCCGGAGCCCTTCACTACGGCGTCCCTCGTAGCCTGAGTCGCTTTGGGACGTTAAACCCCAGTAAAATCAAATCAAAATTGTCACTCTCGGAAATGTTGCAGGGCGTTACGGTCCTCCATGGGTTGCAAACTGGTGGGCAGTATATCTAAGCTTCTCAATGGGCTGCATATATTGCTGATTTTGCAGGCCGACGTCTGCGCGGTTTTATTGACATGGGAGGCAGTAATGGAAGTGTCTGAAAACAAAGCATAAATATTAGGCTATGCAAACATGTATTTAGCTGTAGACCTCGCCCCCAATCCCAAATTCATGGTCTGGTGCAAGGAGGGGGATATGTGTTTTAGTGGTGGTGAATAGGAGAAGCAATACTGCTGTGGTGCAGAAGTTCCCACATCGTGTCAGGAAACCGAATGCCTGCAGAATACTATTGATACGCCCTGCAGCTAGCCTCATCTTCAGAAGAGGGTTTTAGCATAGCATGTAGTGTTTTTAGCACAGCAGAGACGTACTAACGTAGACAATTACTGGATCTACACATACGCAGTTGTAGGTGCCCCACTCCGGCCGTTGCGTATGTGCAGCAGACACCTGGCCGGTCCAGCACATGTCTATGCTGGTGCATTTCCGCTATACTAAAAATCTCTAATATTGAACATCAGGAGCAGCATCACTCCTTTTTGCCTTAGGCGGTCACCTTAGCCGTAGCTATGGCCTTGCATAGATTATGTGAAAAGAGCGCAACGTGTCATTCGTTGATTGTATGCTGATAGTATGATTGTATGTGCGGTGCTAATAGAGCAAAAGCAGCTCCAAGAATGAAGAAGGGAAAGGAATTCCTTCATAACTCCTTTTTGATCTCATTTTGCAGGCGGAGAGTGGTAAGTCGAACCAAAGTTTGACAATACATGCGCGAAAGAAAGCTTGTCAGTTTTACTAGGTCACTGTGATGCTCGCAAAGTCGCAAACGTTCTTGCGCAGAACGCCAGGAAGACCAGATGATAGATTTTAGTCCTCACAACTTAAATTAGCATGTACTTAATTATCAGGAAGTCATTAAACAAGCAGCTAACGTATAAAAGTAACGCGCAGTGTGTAACATGGCTCCAGGTGCTGAGGGACGACGACCCGCTTGCCGTCTGCAGGTCGCCATTCGGCCTGGCCGCCAGGAACAGAGGGTAAGCAGGCGGCGCCGCGAGGGCTGCTGTGGTCGCATCCGAATTCAGCAGCCATAAACAGCCAACGCGTGCAACAATAATGGCGAAGCTAGCGATTTGTTTCAACATAGCCTAATTCATCACAATGGCATCAGACGAACTTCCTCGCTATACGCTTCTCGATTACTTGGGAAGGGAATGGCTCAGTAAGACTGTCTCACTTCTCGGTGAACGCCACAACCGCACCGTGAGGGGTGGTATGGGAGGTATCAAGGAGGGGGTGAAAGGAGGGAGAAAAAGAGGCGCCATATTAGTCCATTCATTTCTTAGTGGCAGCCATGGAGACATATGTATACCTTGCCTTTAACGTGGAATAACTGGTCCTTCGTGCACATACCTAGCAATTCTGGACAAAAGCATTTTTCAGCGGGAAACCGTTTATGAACGCATTTTTTTTATATAATGAAAGATTTAAATATAACAATCAATATATCCGCAGACCACCCGGCGGAAGTGTTGTATTTTTTTTTCTATGAACGTTTTTGCTATCGTTAAAAGCGTTGCCCATTGGTTTTCTATGGAAGT
Organism: Amblyomma mixtum; assembly: GCF_055824585.1. Taxonomy (NCBI): domain Eukaryota; kingdom Metazoa; phylum Arthropoda; class Arachnida; order Ixodida; family Ixodidae; genus Amblyomma; species Amblyomma mixtum. The sequence goes on from NC_143014.1 coordinate 78,518,945, forward strand.
CTCCACTGCTCAATGCGACAGATGGAAACACTCTGAAAGAAAGATGAGAAGAATGGACCGTGACCTTCAATATTTCCATAACAGTACCGTACAATTTTTCACCTTTAAAATTTTTTTTTCGAGAATGTTGGACATGGGATACACGAGTTTCAGGAACCGCTGGGCGTCAATATAAAACTTGGGAACAGGGCTTTCACCATTTTTTTTTCGACTAAATGATCCAGAGTCCCCCCCCCCCCCCCCCCTTCCTTGCAAGTAATGTGCCTCCCTCAATCCTACAGAATAGATGGGGAGGGTGGTGCATTGATCACGTTATTAATACTCGCCGCTTTCTTTTTATTTTATTGCATTTATTGCAGTAAAAAGAAGACCAAAACTAATAAGGACACATGGCGGCAGTGTTTCGTTTTTGCGCAGAAACCGTTTGCACAGCAGATGCCCACTGAATAAGCCAACTTTGAATATTACCAACTACAGTAATTTCATAGCATCAAGGTCGAGGATGATATGGTTATGAGTGCAGCATCTAATGTCCCACTATACAATGCGGGCAGCTGAGCACAAAGTGTGGCGTTGTGTTGGGGAGTGATGAAAACAAAAAAACAAACTATGACAAATTCGAACTTAGCTCAGAATAACCCAATTATAAGTACGTTATTTTACGTGCAAGAAGCAGCTACTGAATTTACCGTCTTTATATCGAAACACTGGGCCCGCATGCATGAACGCTGCTTGCACACCACTGAAAAGTTGCGACGTGTGCCGTCGTGTGAATTCTAGAGAAAACCACTGAAGAATAAAGCGATTCCGACAGATAGCCTGCATGATGAAGTAAGGAAAGTCGACAGAATGTGTTCACTTTTCCTTATGTGAAGAAAAGTTTAGTGTGAATACGGACACTCAATTAGTTCACATTTCTTTCACAGGGCGCGGTGAGTGACTTAGAGGGTTTAAAATTGTAGCAGAAATTGAGCTCCGAAAACTGCTCGTAGAACTAGAAGGCGGACAAGTTGACTGCTGTAGGTTAATAAACTGCGTGAAGAGAACAAGGACAAAAATTGGCAAGGTAAGTTGCGAAAGCAGTTGTTTTATACTGCATATGCAGCGCCTCTTGTGCGGAGAGCGCGGCGCGCCGTGGCAAGCGGCCGCCGTTACCCGACGAGCCGAGTTGGTAGCCCGTCTCTCGCTCCTGGTATGACGTCATGCTGTGACGTCACTAGGCATGGTATGACGTCAGAGGTCATTCTAAAGGTCAAAAGTGACAAGTGGCCACCGCTGCGCGAAAGGCCATTCTTGGGAGTAGTATTGCTTTTGCAATAAAAAGAGAAGTGTACACGCCGTTGTGCGTGCGTACGTGCGTGCGTGTGCGTACGCCGACACTCGGCAGGAAATCATGTAGCGGCAGCGGCACCACTTGAGAAGACTTTGGCACATCCGTCCTTCTTGATGCTCTTCACAAAAGATGACGCCTAGGGAGAACAAGTGGTTTCGCTGCTGCGGGTAATGTTGCTTCTGCTTGCTCCGTGCACCCCACCTATAGCAATGGAAATGCTTGGAAAGGTGTGAAATTAAATATTTTTCGGGCATAGATTTTTTTTTTCTCAGAAGAATGTGGAGGCCTCAGAACCACTGACTGATATACGCAAGGCTACAGTTTTAAATGGGCTGTGAAAAAAGAGGCAGTACCAAGGCTAGTTTTGCGTTTTGGGTGCATAAAGCAGTGGTCACTCTTCCGACACAGCCCGCGGTAAACGCCACATCAAAGCATTGCCGCTTTTTATCTTCTTGTGATGCGTCGTCACAAGTGAAAAAAAAAGTGTGAACGTCGCGCTCAGCTTCGCTGGTTTTTCTATAGTCTGAAAACCAATTTGCCTTGTCCTAAAGACATTTTGCACAGCGCCTCTGGTTACAGTATGCTCTTCCACCTGGTACTCAGCCTTCTGCTTGAGCAGATGTCGCCAGATCACAATGTATTAGAACCTGCATCTGTTGGGTAGTCTTTACACGATAGAGATGACGGCCTGATTACGCTAAATGGGTGCTTGTCTTTTCACTTCAGCAGGATGTCAGCAAATATATTTGAAAGAGACAGTAGATATAATGCGAGGTAATAAGGGAGCTATCGATAGTACCCTTTGTCCAGCGACAAGCTCCTACTTATCTGGCATGCCGCTCCCTCTTCTATGAAAGAGCGAGAAAGGCGCTCAGGAACGGGACATGCCTACGCCATTAGGCACAAACCTCTCTCACGTGTCCTTGACATCTTCAGAGAGACAAGCCGAACACTTTCCTTCGTGAAATATTTTGTTGATCGCAAGGTTTTACAACTGGACTTGATGTGCTCCGTGCGAACACAGTCTTTTGACTACTGTATTGGAAAAGATATTGAAAACCAATGCCAACCTTTATTTTCTTTCAAAACAGGTCGCCACGACGGGCACAGTGGTGGTAGATCTGGTAAGTCATTTGTGCAAAGCAGCAGGTATTGCAATTTAAGCGTCCTTTCTACTCCTGATGCTTCCTGTCTACTCCAAAACCAACCATTACAGATTTAGGTGGAATGTGCGATAAAAAATAAACATAATAATCAAGGCATTACTGATTCTGTTTCTCCTCTGGTCAGGCACGTAAACGGAATTTTTTTTTCTTTTTTTTTTGTGTGTGTGTGGGGGGGGGGGGGGGAGGGTACAGTTTTTTGGGGTGCTTACTGCAGTAGAAGAGATAAGAGTGCGAGCCGTCAGCTTCCAGATCTGCAAGGTTGGCTTATTAACGCATGATAAGAGCACGATTCTGGAAACCGTCACCTCGCGCTTGTTGTTTCTCTTGCACTTTTTTTTTTTGAGTTAGACAAACATCTCTTTTAAGATGTTCAGTCAGGCGGTCGAATGAATTTATCTTTTTTTTTTTCTGCCACGGTTTACGCGTTTCGAACCACACTTGTTCGTCATTTCATTTTAGCATAGTCCTTCAATGTTTTTGATTTTAGTTAGGCGCGAACAGAGTAACGAGAGCATTTCTCACGCAGGTTTCCAAGACAGGATTCCCGGCAGCATCGATTGAGGTTCACGTCGGGCCTGGAAAAGACGGGCCCTCGCCCTCGTCCGCGGCAAATAAGCCGCGACCCCCACCAGCGGCTGCCGCCAGCAGCAGTGGACAGAGGCGAAGCGATGCTCATCCGCCACTCGAGCCAGCCAGCAACATCGGCGACTTGGAACGCGCTGGATTAATAGTTTCGAACATGGTAGTGGACGCCGTGCTGGCCGAGATGCGCGCACGGCGCGCTGTCCAAGCGCAGCTGGCCGATTGCTTGCGCCTGCCTGACTTCGACACGGCCAGCGTGCACGTGGAGCGCCCACGTTTTTGGTTTTTGAACTCTCTCTTCCGTGATGGAGCCACCTTCATGTGGCACAGAAGACCGCGGGCGCCGGGAGAGCTGCCGGACGAAGTACGCCTTCGATTTCGCGTGGCCGCTCACGACGTACAAATGGTGTGTGGATTTACATATACATTGTTCCGTGGCGGTGTGACGCTGACTTTCGGCCGCTTCACAGTGGACATTGCCCTGGTTATCAGGAGTGGCCTTCCCAGCGTAAGGTGTTTGGAGGTACGTCGGTCGTCGGCGCGTGTAAGGTGTCATCGTGCGCCGAGCACACGAGACGAAGCATGCTGGCTTCGCGGTAACGTTTCACCCTGAACGCAGTTCGTTTTCCGACCCTTAACAAACAGCAGCCAAATAATGACTCCGTTGAAGGGGCTGTCTAGCCATACGGCTAGTCGTTTTGTATAGGGAACATACTGCCGTTAGAGCAGGATTTATGTTCGTAGAACTCTCTGCTTTATTGGTTTAAAGCTATAAGCACAGAGAACTAGTTCTAGAATCGTGTAACAAGTTTTTTTTTTGTGTGTGTGCGGTCTGGACGAATTGATGGAAAACGTCGCAACACCACTCATTGAGGACGGTGCATATTTGCTAGTACAAGGCCATCCCATTGCACAACTGATCATTTTGGGATGTTGGTCCAGTGGAGGCACTGGAAGTTCAATTTTCTGTGGGAAAGATGGCAGCCGCATCTCGTACTTATATATATATATATATAGCACAAAAAGATAAACGTACTTGGTTGTCAGAGGTAAAATGCTAACTTGGACCAAGATTTATAAAAAAATATAGGCGTTCTTCAGAACTGAAATCGCGTGGATGTTGTTAGGGTTTATCTAAAGTTACAGTACCATTTTTTTCGCTCGACCTACTTGAATAATTAGTCGATATAAATAAATTAACTTCTTAAATATAGCTTGAAACGTTCAGGCGTCAATAGGAAAGTTGTGGAGCTCCAGAAATATTGTCCAACCCAGGCACTTCCAACGGGATAGACTTAGCATGGCCGTTTTTATTCGGGGAAAACGAAAGCCCGCGGAGTTAAAAAAAATACCACGTGACAACGCGCTCCGTGCGCCCGAATGCGCCGCGATTACAGCGTTCTCATCCGTGCTTTGTAAAAAACATCACTCGCTTCGCACCTTTCGTGCTGCCCACGACAGGGCTTCGCGTTGCGCTTGGTTCCGAGATAAGCGCCAGTGGGTTCGGGCGGCAACTGAAAGAAAGCGCAAGATGGCGCTGAAAGTTATTGATATTGCGTTTTATTGGCACCATGCGCTGATCTGTTTGATCAACAACTTGATGCAACGTCTTTGAGTGCAGCGCCACTAAACGCTGAGTATGCACCATTTTTTGCGTTAGCCATGTTCGGTAAATATTCTACTTCATGTGTTACTTCTTTGCGAGCTGAATTTTATAGCATGCAGTAACCCAGCAGTTAGTAAATGAGGGGGTACCAGCTGCAGAAGCAGCAGCCGTCATTACCGCTTTGGCTGACGCACGTCTTTTCACGACAGCTGTTTCTAGAACATGGGTACACTCAGGTGCACTTTAAGCAAGGACGTTTGTCGGAGGCCACGCAGTTTCCAGGGCCCCACCCAGCGCGCGGGGCTTCGTGCGAGTCACGTGGCTTGGCTCATTGTGCTTGCAGATGGCCCAGAAGTAAAGCGGAGCACGCGAGCGGAGGTAGCAGCGGATGCGCATGTTAAAGCGAGGGTGCTCGTCCGGCTGACCAGTTCTGTATCTAATTGCAATTTACAGTCTCCTTATCAGCGGCCTGTGCAGCAGCGCAATTTTTCCACAGGTCCATGCTCTCTTTTACTTTTGGGGCACTGGCACGTCAGTGCGGCGTGGTGAGCAGTGGTTGCGCCTTCTCAGATTCTGCATGCTTCCCGCGAAACAAACATCCTTGCTTGCCTCAGGCTTGCTTTTAAAAGTTCCAGCAAAACAGAAAAAGCGAAACCAACTTTGCCACCGGCCGTCGCTGGGTGCCACTCTCTTGCTTTGAGGCTGAATAAGTTATCATGTTCTCATCCCCGGATTCCGTCTGTGTTCGAACGGCGGTAAGAGGGGCGTTTGATTGGGACTTTGCACAACAGCGCTGTCGTCAGCCACGGCATAGTGCTCTGCGGCCAGTCTGTTCTCGACAACGCGCCATGTGCGCGTGCTGCTGCCGCCGCCGCCTTTTGGAGGGCACAGGATAGCACATGAAGGTGGATTCAGACTACGGACCATTGGCACGCGGGACCAGCCTCCTGTGACGTTTGTGCGAGGAAGACTGTGAGCACGCCTAATCCGCTTATCGCCGCCTGCATAGGTCAAGGTCGGAGTAGGTGGCGATAGGCTGACTAGGCATGTGCGCAGTCTTTCTCAGTGCGCAGGACAGGCACGGACCTCATCACGTGCCGCCTGGTCCAAGGTCAATTGAAATAGGTCGCGAAGCCGGAGCCTGAATGCGGTCCAGAACCAAGTGCTACCGACATCAATTTAAAGGTGGAACTAAAGCGCCAAAATGAAATGAGTGGACAAACACGACTAGAAGAGGAAAATAATTAGGACATATTTTGTGTTTCAAAAGCATTCGAAAACAATTGCAGTGATTCCTTTTTAAAATGTTTTAGTTGTGTACATTTTGTTAGAAAGTATAGCGCTTGCTTTGTAAAAATTTTTATGACAGCGTTCGCTCAGAGCAGCGGCAATGGCAGCGGGCCGATGCCAAGGTTGACGGTGCTCTGACGTCATACCCTTGTCATATCTTTTGACCATTCTGCTTGCTTTTGTTTGAAACTCGATTCTGCTAGCCCTACTTTTTCCTCGTTGCTTGTTGCTCGAGTTCTTGGTGTGCATCGTTCGTGTACAGTTTCCGCTTTTCCCTTTTGCCAGCGCTTCTGTGTAGTTTCGTTCGGTTGGGTGCGGTTCTGTCGCTTTTGCCCCAAAAGGGCATCGTCTGTGGCCATGGGGCCTCCGTACGCAAAAAAGAGGTGTGCGGTTGCACCATGTGCGAGCGATAACCTGTCTGGCGGCGTCACAATTCATCGCTTCAGCGCTACACCTGCGACATTCAGCGCGACACCTGAGGCGAGGACGAAGGAAAAAGGCACAACGAGAACTGACTACCTAAAAATAGCGTTGGTGGTCGGCACTCGTCGTGTCTTCTTTCTTCGTTCTCGTGTCGGGTGTCGCGCTGAAGCGTCGCGGCATTCAGCAGTTTATTTTTCCCGCCAAGCAACACGTACACTGACGTCACAAATATGACGTTACTAAAACACGTGACTTCGACGTCGCGTTTTTGTTTTAATTATGACGTCACTTTTTAGTTGTCCACGCATTTCGAAGACGGCGCTGGCTGCGCACCACGAGCCGCCATGTTTTGAACGTATGCAGCCTACGCTACCATAGTACATCTACCTTGCCTGGTCTGCGGACCAGTGGTCTTTGTTCATCTAAGAACCTTGCCAGCTTTTCAGCCCATTCACGAGACAAAATGCTGGCTCCAATTGGGGGAGGAAGCCGATTTTGGCAAGACATGGAATGGGGAGTGCAGATAACCGGTGTTTGGCTGGCTCGGCCTCCAGAATAGATGCCGAGTTGAAGGGGCTGCTGCTAAGGGTGGCAGAGCATCGGAAGCAGTGACGAGATTAGGAAATGTGTTAGGTTGTGAGCGGCTGGCGCTAGCCTGGGGGGCAACTGCAGACTACTCCAAGACGCCTTTGTTCTGCAGTGTAGTTACCTCGGTTTACTTTGGTGATTGTACGGCGAGTGCTCCCGTGAGAAAAGAAAGTACAGTGTCTCATAATCCTTCCCATAATAGTATCTGGTAGCGTGCTACACAAGTTTACTGAAGAGCGCGTAATCGCTATTGTGGAAGCGAAATCAGTGTTTCAAGAATACTGCAAGTTTTCTGAAAGAGAATAGAAACTGCGCAGATATAAAGAAACCGCGACACAATAGTTCAGTTCAAACCTATCTGTATTCACATTCATCAGGCACTTCAATATTGTCTTGTACTGTACATTATCAAATGCATGTATACCCCTGGTCAAAAGTCTGTGAGAGAAAAGATAAAAGTAGGCGTTGGACTTTTCGATTCAAACCGAAAAAAAAAGAAACGATAAAAATGCGTCGAATTTGTTTTCAAAACTGGGTTTAAGCCGAGAAAGAGCAGTATTCTTGGCATACGTACAAGGCATGTAGCTACCTGGCTGCTGAGTACGAGTTACACTGTGTCGGTTGAAAATTTACCTTGTACGGAAATAAGGGGCAGGATGTGATGGTGCTTTTGTTGGATAAGCAGCGCAGTTGTGCTATTCGATGTATTCCTCCGCTAGCTGACACGCTTCTGCACACCGGGAAGCCGCACATCCTCGCCGCCTGCTACCTAAGTACTTTTTGTTCACTATCATCACTCGCTTAGTGGGGTTACTTGGTGAAGTAGGTTGATCAACTTCATGTGGGACACTGACACAAAACCGTGGCATGAACGTCGCGAAAAAGTACTTTTGGCTACCGCGACTACTGAGTGGCAGTGTTCCATCGCTGCCACCAACACGCAGACCACGTGATGCACTGTCCCCTCCTTCAGCCCGCTGCGACAACCAAACGATGACATACCAACGTAGTTCTTCGAAGTTAACTTCCATTTGCGATTTTGTCTGCTTGCTAACTCATTTAACATGCGTTACTTTATTTATGGCAATTCCTTCTAAAAGCACATCAACTATTACCACGTGCGCGTTAATTACTGGTAAATAAACCGTCCATGCTGACAAAAACGTCCGAGACAGACTCTACGTGACGTCTGACCACACAGAATTGTCACTCTATGAATCACCGAAAAGAGCCAGTAATTCATTCGTCGAAAATAGCACGCCCCGAAGAAAACAGACGCGCTCTGAAATAAACACCGAAAAAGATATGCCAAATTTTCAAAATAAAAGCTGAAAACTCCAACTGCTAGGTTATATCGAATATTCTTGCACAAAAATTTTCAACATTAGAAAACAGTAAGGTACTGTTATAGAAATATTGAAGGTGATGGTCCATTCTTTTGATATGAAGCTTATATGTTCCCGCTCTCATCGGGCAGTTAAGACTGCCAAAGAAAACCAATAAGGAACGCTTTTGACGGTAGCAAAAACGTTAATAGCAACAAAAAAAAAAATCAAGCCCGCTGACGGGAGATTTGCGGATATATTGATTGTTATAGTGAAATATTACAATATATGAAAAAATTGGGGTCATAAGCTATTTCTCGTTCAAAAATGCTTTTGTCCAGGATTGTTGGGTATGATAAGAGAAGATGCAATCACGCTCGTCGTCTGTGCACGCAAGGAACCAATTATACGCAGCCCTATTATGAGTGTACTGATGATACAGGCCGCCATTAAATCTCAAGCAATATGCCCTGGATGCTAATGTATTAAATTTCCTAGCCAAAGTCGCGTTCCATTGACTTATGGGAGCGGGTGTACTTACTTGCGCGGAAAAAGGTGTACACAAACGAAACATACGCACAATGCTCACGTATGCGTTTCTTGTCTGCCCTCATAAGCGTGTACTACGTATTATGTGCATCGAAGAATGAACAAACTGGCCCAGACCAAAGAAATAATTGAACTTATCTTTTGTAACTGCGTGCGTGCGTGCGTGCGTGCGTGCGTGCGTGCGTGCGTGCGTGCGTGCGTGCGTGCGTGCGTGCGTGCGTGCGTGCGTGCGTGCGTGCGTGCGTGCGTGCGTGCGTGCGTCCGTCCGTCTGTCCGTCCGTCCGTCCAGCCGGATTACACGGACGGAGAGGCAACTACAGCTGCCGTTTGTTTTTTGCAGGTGAAAGAAGTTGCAGATCCCAACATCACTGAACTCTGTGGGGTTTCCAGCCCGTTCAGGAAGTTCGTCTCGGCGGGCGTCAAGAAAGCCATCCGCCAGAAGAAGGACCTGCTAGCCAGACTCATCACGGAGAGATATAAAGAAGTGCTCCAGAACGCCATCAGCGATGTCGACCTGACCGCTGTTCTTGTCGAGGCGATGCTGGGGCCTCGAGGTTAACGAGACAGCAGCAGCCGACAGCAGAACGCGATGAAAGGAGAAGCTGTAGTAATACTTCGAGCCTCGAGGACTGCCGGCATGCTTGGGCGCAAAATACTCTTGTCAAACCTGAGGTTAGGAGATTAGTAGTTAAATTTAAGTTAAGATTCAGAATTAGATTAGGCGTTGAATAGCGCTGAGTAAAAATTCAACCCTTTATTGCGATCTTTGCAGGTCTGTTAACGGGATATTACAAGGATTGACTAGTTCGAATGCATACTCGCGCGCGGAAAATATATTACAAAATAAAATAAAATAAAGTAAGCAACTATAGTTCTTGTAACTTGTTGTCGTGTTCATCTTGGTACAGAAATCCCGGGCATATGCTTAGATGTGCTACCGAGGAAGAACGGGGAGTACTGGCTTGTCTCTGCCTCTGTGCCTTCTCGGCGCTCCTCGCAGCAATCTCGGCTGCCGTTATCTTTGTTCCTGTAAATACCTGTGAATACATTTTTCCCGCAGCAATGTGTTTATGCGCCGGAGCTGTAGGTGGTTTATGGGGTGCGCTGTATATAAGGGCTCTTGATTAGTTTAAACCATCTGGGGCACTTATAACCAGCACCGAAATATCGGTACGTGGTAATTTTTTCCCTCTTTGCGCCCGTCGCAATGCGGCCTTCGCAGCTGATCCGTTTACGAAACCTTGATTTTTCTATTTCATTTTCATGTATGCCTGCGCCGACCGCGTGTGGCCTGGGGCGCGGTGGGTGAGCCCCGTACTTGCTGCAAGCGACGCGTACCGCGACGCTAGACTACCTATTTCTTGCCTGCGCCGCATTCGTCCAGCCCCGTCGCGAAATGGTCACGTGACGTCTCGTTGGAGTCATGTCCCGGCTGCTGTCATGCGTGTGCTGCGTGTGAGCCTTTAATTAAACAGCCCCCCCCCCCCCCCCCTCCGATTTCTGTGTAAACCAGTAAGCCACAACGTGTTCTTTGTGATCAGACACGACACAAGCGCGGTTTGTGTACAGGCTTATTCATTCAGAAGTATAAAGCACAGGGTTTTGCTTCTGGGCCATTCCTGCTCTCATGAATGTCAGAGGAAGTCCCTCCGCAAGTTAGAATTTCCATGCTCGCTACACAGCTAGGATTGAGCCTCACTGTATGTATACACGGCTTGGAAGCAAACCATTTGGGCTCTTTTCTTTTGACAAAAGCTGTAGATTTTATGTCTAACTACAGTGAACTTCCGCGCACCGATGAAGTGCGATAGAGCACCTGCACGTGAGCAGTTTTTATTTCTATTTTCTGTGTGTGCATGCGTTTGAGTGAATGCACACCTTGTACAGCCTCCAGAATACTTAAAAATATCACGCGACCGTCGATCATGTGGCATTTAAGCGCCTTAGAACGACGGCGAACTGGGGTATCGCCGAGCGTTCGCACAAGCGTAAAAAGTTCTCTCCAGTAAAACGTCGTCCCGTAAGACACTGACATAAGGCGCCGACATTGACAGTCGCGCTAGGCTGCATACATGGCTGCAAACAGTAATTCTCTCCGCTATTCTTTCTTACTATCAATCATATATCTTTGTTCCCACCTGTAACCCACTGCGGCGGTGGCCTACAGAGACGCCTGTCTCACGGAAACCGCGGGCTCCAAAGCAGCCAATTTCCTCTTCCCTTCCCTCTCCACAACCAGCACTCGCAGTACCGGCCCATACACCTCACCACCGTACACTCTCGTCCTAGAAATACACGGGATCGACGATGCCATCACACACTTTACCACCCTGTTCCCCGCACCAACATACGTATAGCCTATACAGACTCGCAGACAGCTCTGGCGTTTTTCACGAAAGTGTCCTCCCCTTCCCTACCCGATCGGCCTTAGATGCCGCACTCACATCATAGAGCCCACTACCAGTGGCTCTTTGGTGGATCCCATGGTCACATGGGCATTCCCGGCAATGGGCTGGCTCCCCAGCCTGCCTGCGATATTATACACTGGGCGCCGGGGATCCCACGGACAAGTCCACCGACGGTGCACGCAGTCAGGGCTTACAAACCCACTGTCCACGAACACTATACACGCAGCAAAAAATTGGACTTAGCTGATTTACCACCGCCACACCCATCCTTATCGATCCGTGAAGCTCGCATTCTTCGCCGAATACAATTTATTCTCCTTTATACACCGGCAAACTTTATTTGTACCGGTCCACTTCCACACCTCAGTGCCCAAACTGTCCACGCACGTATGCAGATACAGAACACTGCCTACACAGTGCCACTCAGCCTTCCTGTCCCCCGCCTATCCAATCCCGCCACCCCCACCGTGGACCCACTGGCTCTCCTCCCAGGTCCTGAACCTGCAATGCGCCCTCGTCACCATGACACGGGGCCTTTAAACGCCTAACATAAGGGCTATTTTAATAAACGTGCTATACCACCACCACCACCATCCCATTACGACAGGCAGCGTGGTTGCTGGAATTTTAAACAGCTGGTACCACATCCACTCTCATTATGTTGTTGTTGAACGAGCCACCGGGAAGCTCGTTCAAAACGGCGTTCACTGTAATTTTTAACAAACGCTCAAAAAATGTTCCTTAGAGACTAACAGCTGATTTGAACCCTCTATCTCCATTCCCCTCCATTCAATATTATCGACATCGTGCAGGCTCGGCGGTAGAACATAGCGCACAAAAACGAGAACGATGCAGAGGAAGACAGAATAGGGCTAACCAAAACTTTACCAGAGGAAGCAGGCTGAATAGAGGAGGTCTTTTTGGAAAGGAGAGCGACGAACCGTCTCATTGAATTTCTTTGAGGCCTGGTTCGCCTCTTGCGCCCTTCCAAACAGACTTCCTCTGTTTCGTCTGCTACCTCAGGCATTTTTGTACTTCGCCTCAATCGAAATTCGGCCGCCGCGGCCGGGATCGAACCAGCGACCTTGGAATCAGCAGCCGAACGCCAAAGTCATAGAGCCACTGCGGCGGGTGCTGCTGTCCTCAGGGATACGGTGCCATCACCGCATGGCTAATGCAAGTCCGGCGACAGACTGCACAGCGCTGTTTCTGAGAAACTGCCGCGCGTTTGAGTGCCGCACAAGGAAATTTACGAGGTCAGAGGTGAGACGTTTTTGAATACTCATGCGAAAGAACATGGGTTTGTTCTGAAGCCAGCGACCGGGACGCAACGTCGAGGGAAATATATTACACTGTACTTCTAGCTTCTGAAGAGCAGCTTGATGAATAGAGTTGTACCGCTACAGTGTTGGCGCGCAGTTTGTGTACGTTCCGTTGGCGACCACACTGGACCGGAACCAATGGACGTCCGGAGGCGCGAACGATCCATCTTATATCAGGGCATCGCTGCTATTGTCCAGAGTACCGGGTGGCAGCTATTCGCCTAATGCGTGCAGTTGTTTGTGGAGGACACTGGCGTGCGTAATGTCGTGCTCTGTGAGGCGTGGCGAGCAGCCGACCGTGTTCACTGCTGACACCGAGCAGGTCTGAGTGAGTGGTCATTCAGGTCGCGTCGTCCATGATATATACGTGAGTTGCGTTACGGTGCTTTAATTCCTTGGGAACGGCGCCGGCAACGATTTCCGCATACTGCCGAAAATACGCGTGTTAACGAGAGATGCTGACCAGTACCTTGGCTCCTCTGGACAAGCAAATTCTCAGCAAGGCAGTGCTCAAATGTATTCTCAAATCCGAGCCTTAATCGGCTTCTTGCGCAGCTTAGGAGTATAAGCCACCGGTTGATAATCGCCATACGTAATGACCCCATTTCCCCCGCTTCGCCCACACCCAGCGTAGAAGAGCTGACCAGAGCAGTGTTGATCAGGACGACCTCCCAGCCTTTGTTTTCGTAAATCATTCTCTTCCTCACTCTCTCTTTGGCAGATGCCTACATGCTGCCAGTTGTGTTTTATTTCATGGCCCAAATGTATCCGGATGCCAAGAAACGGTGCTTTGTGAGCAACAACACTTTGTTTGCTCACAAACTTTTTTCTTTTTCTTCAGCGAAATGACTCGGGCTGCGTGCAGCGCAAGAAAGAAAGGAAAGAACGAGAGGTATGCTGCCACGCAAGGTTTTACGGTGCATTGTTGTTCAGGGCGTGTCAGATTCTCACTACGTTTCGGAGTCGGGTCGGCTGTCGCGGGGTCAACGAAAGGCCTTTCCTGCAGAGTAGCACGGAGAGCCGACCACGGACTCTGTGTATCATGCATGGTCCTTTGGGTTCGCCCTTTGCAGTAGCGCAAAACTGTGAAAATTCTGTTTTGTTGTCTACGGGACATTGGACCCTGCGAAAAGCTACAGGTCCAATATCAGAATCAGAAAAGTTTTCATAGAGATTTCACGACCAAATTTAATTTTGCCGCCTCTCTGCTTCTATACTCGCGGACAAGCTTTTTCGGCAATGCAGCTGAGGTTAGGCAGAAAAGGGAAGGAGACTGGCCTTTGTTCCCGTGCAGTGGGGAGTGGGTGGTTCGGGCTATAGGGGTGCGGAAGGGTGAAGGGGGAAGTTGGAGAGGTGGTGTAATGTTGCTAGGGCTGAGGAGCCCACTCCCCACGGCCTAGTTTCGCTGCATTGCCAAAAAAGTTGTATCCCATGACCCACTCTTCTCAGCACAGTAACAAGGCGTCGGTTTGGAGTGCACCGGCTAAAATCGGCGCCCTTCAATGAAGATCTCTTTCTGTCACGCTGTGCGTCTTGTTCGGCTTGTTGCGGCTGCGAACCTGATCTTAGGGTCCAGCGTTGGCCACCATAGGTTTTCATTAGGCTGTTTGAGAACAATTTTTTCCAAGTGCATGTGCGCCTCGTCGGGTCGGAGCACATCGCAATGTCTTGAACCTTTGGTTGTTTTATTAGTATCGGCTGAACATGACAGCACAACGCAACGCTCTACTTATTTTCCTGAGCAGATTGATACATTTTTCTTTTCTTTTTTTATGCTCTTTAAGTGATGCTGATGGAGGTTGCCTTGTCCCTTCTGTTCCCTCCTTGGCGAGATATAGTTCTGCTTTTCCTTCCTTCTTTTCCGTCTCGTTTTCTTTGCGTCTCTTTCCTTTGCAAGCTCCCTCTTCCTTCCAGGTTGGCGTGAACTGTGCCCCTTCGTGTGGAAGTTTTTTCAGTCTCTTCTTACTTTCCTGAACTATATGGGTTTCGAAATGACGACAGCGGCACTAACGACACCCATGCGCCCGCTGAGCGGTCTCAATCAAGACATCGAAATTACGAGCGATTTCATCTATGACAAGGGTTAATTCTCAATATACGCAGCACGTGCGCTTTTTCGCTCTTTCTGGTCGTGCCAGTGAATGCTTTTACGATTTCCCCATTACAAATCAACCGCCGAAACGCTTAATCAGGTGAGGCTGTTGCCTGCCGCTTCGCACGTGGCAAGCTACCTTCGGCGGTTATCGCATCGGGCCCATCAGCGAAGTTCTTGCACCCGAGTCTTTTGTGGTCGGCCGCAGCCCAAGGGCGCGTTCTTGGCGCTGAATAGAAGGCCCGACAGCTGGCTGCACACCGCTGGTTTTGTCGCGTTCTGCGCGGCCTGGGACCACCGACGGCGACGGAATAGGCGGCCGCGGCGGCTGTGTTCACAATTTTAATTCGACACCACCGGCTCTCTTCTCGTTGTGCATATGGCCAAATAGGTGCCCCACTCGAGACTCGTCTAGCGGCTTGTCTCAACTTGTATGCCGGCGACGACAGTTGTCTAAGGGAGAACCGCCTCCATACAATTATGGTAAGTCTCGACTGAAACAACTTACTAGGCCTGAGCTGCCCGGAAGAATGCGTGTTGTCTTGCCGGGTATTGATTTGTGCTGCGTTATGTGGTACGAAGGTGCAGAGAAACTATATGCGAAGCTAATTATTGTGCCGGATTAAATGAGTTATAACTGCTTCCAACAAGGAAATATTTTGGTTACCTTTGGGGTGCCCGGATTTTTACTTTATCTGCGCTGAAAATGCGCAAAAGAAAGTTTATAATCCCTTTAGTACCTTTAATCATTATACGGTTCACTCTGCTCTTGTTAGATACGGTTATGTGCGTCGCGAGGATGAAGTTTCTTGCTTAGGATTCCAGAATGTCCTCTATTCTTCTGATGCTCTCGCCGAACGACCTGTGCCGAGATGAAAGCGAGATATCGCGAACTTGACTGGAAATAGATTTCAAATGGCTGAAGGATGAGAAATTAATTCCAGAATATTTAGTATCGAGGTACTACTCGGCGTACCGCCGCTTGCGTATTTGTGGCTAGAGGCATCGGAGCTGGCCAGAGTGCTACACGCTGGGTCACTCACATGTCTCTGCAGATGCTCTAGGCACACGCGAACAAAAAGAAAAACTTACGCCTTACAAACCTGATGCATAAGAGTGGAAAAATACAGCGCGAACGGACAAAAGAAAGCCCGACGGAGCAACCATGCTCTTCACCTGTCCGTCTTTTTTGGTGCCTGTACGTTGGCTCTCCTCGCACCAGTCCGCTGGGCACTTAACGCGTTTTCTCACAAAGACACCAAACGAATACTTCATCTGTCAAGCTTATTCGAAGCTTTCCACAAGAAGCTCGCGTAACTCTGCACTGAGGCACTGCCAGCTATGCACAGCGACTGGGTGTTTCCCACGGCATAATGCCCAACTCTGCGAAAGCCACGGAGCTCAGGCAGCTCGAAAATAACGATGACCAGGCCTATACCCACCTATAGGCCACCGTGACAACCACGAGTCCACAAGCCCGCACAGATGGCAAGGGAAACAACGTATTTCAAAGCGCATTCTACAAAGAATTCTCAATTATATTCGACGGTAGAGCGTATACGGATACGCAGACATCCCAGAGACACAATAGTACTCTGACTATCGCTGATTACCCTTTCTTTTCCACAAGTAGGCGAATTTTGTGACTTCATTGACAGGATCAAAGGTACAATGAGGCTTTCTGTCTAGATATCACCCCTTCATTCTTAGCAAAATATTCCTGTCATTTCAGCGTAGGTGCCAAGAAGTGGTTCTGCTCACCTCCTTACTGTTCCGGGCAGTTCTCGCTCAAGGTAAAAGTCATTTTTTTTGTTCCTTCAGCACTTAACGTTCTTTGGTACCGCTCTTGCAAGCTGTTGTTGCTGACCTAACAACAACAGAATGCATCTTAGAAGAACTCGCTTGAATAGGCTGCACTGTTACACACGAAGACGTGCAAGCCAGACAAGCACAACAACACCGCAGAGAAGTAACTGAGTCAGACTTCACAAAGACGAGGACACGACACTGTTTACTGCCCGCGTGAGCACTATAGTCCCGGCATCCGTCGAAAACTTAACAGGAAGGCGGGAAAAAAACGCGATGCGGCTACCACAGCTGCACTGGTCCCCGAGAGAGGCTTGGGCAGGTCGGAGGGGCTCCCTACATCATGTAGCCCCTGCGCAGCCGCTGCCTCTCCTGCTGCGCCTGCAGCTTCTTGATCATCGGCGACAGGATGGGCGGCTCGTACGCGATGATAGTGTCGGCGAAGAAAGTGAGGCTGTTGATGACGCACAGCGAGGCGGCCAGCAGGCCCGGCGTGTCCGCCACCCGCGTGTTGGCCTCGGTGATGTAGGTCAGGCTGGCCACGATGTAGGCCACACTGCCCAGCACGCCGTGCACGCGGTAGAAGATGGAGTAAGGCACGTCCGTGCTGCCCATCAGCACGGCGAACAGGATGATGGTGCAAGTCACGAAGAAGCAGAACGAGATGAGCGACAAGAACAGGGCGTGCGAGTCCATCAGCACGTGGTTGGACTCGGTGTCGAAGTGCGAGTACACCAGGAAGGTGAGCGCCATCAGTCCCGACACTACCTGGAACACTTTCATGGCTCCCGAGAAGGTGTTGAGGTAGTTCAGGTGCTTCGTCATGATTGCGCCGGGCGAGTCCCACACAAGAACGAGCCGTTAGTCAGCTGCGCCCACTACCGCCGGCGCCGCGCGCTCGTTGTCTTCTCCTCGTCTTCGTCCAGAACGCAGCACCCACCGCGAGAGGCGGTGAATCGCGATGCAACTATGCATTCTCCGAGTATGCAAAAGAACCGAGGTCGACAGGGGCGTTCTGCAGTGGTTTTGGCATCCGGTAAAAAGAGTACACGAGCGGGCAGATATGCTAGTTCGACCGGTTTTTCAGGCTGGAGTGCACGATATACTTTTTCGCACACTTAATTTACGTAGAACTGCATTTTAATGCGCTTGAACCAGCCACGAAATTAAGCGTCAGTTCAGATTAATTTTTAAGTCACAAGCGCTACTCAGCCCCTCATCATGTTTTTCATGTCGCTTCGTTATGCAGAAGAAGAAGAAGAGAGCCCCGTGTATATAGTATATAGCACATCCTAGTTTTACGTTACAAACTTGCCGGCAGTAACCAAACTGTTTTAGCCTTGCCAAAAATCGATGGGTAAAAGCTTCTCTCGCTATCGTTATATAGCGCTGTCGGGCACCTGTCGAGGGAGCTGCCAGGAGGCATTAAACAGAGAGGAAGAAGTGTCAGCATGGTAAGCTTGTCGCGGCCGCGCCCCAAAGTCCAGGCCTGGCCACCTCAAACGCAGTCTGACGCAGCAGTCCGCGGCCTGAGCAGCCATGACATGGCACGTGTACTACATCCGCACGTTCACGGGCTCGCTCAAGATCTTCCAGGTGGTCGCCGCGATGACCTCAATCGTCCTGCTGTCCGCGGCCCACTACGACGTGAGCACAAACTATCTGACGCTGCGCCCGCACGCGCTGCTCATGGCCATGGTGTGCTTCAGCTTCTTTCTGACCAGCCTGGTGATCTTCATGTCGGTCGTGATGGGCAGCACGGACGTGCCGTACTCCATCTTCTACCGGGTGCACGGCGTGCTGGCCACCGTCGGCTTCGTCGTGTCCGGACTGACGTACATCAGCCAGGAGAACCACGCGGCAGCCGCCAAGACCGGACTGTTCTCCGCAGCGCTCTGCGTGCTCAACAGCCTCACCTTCTTCGCCGACACCATCATCGCGTACGAGCCGCCCATCGACTCCCCGCTCGGCGTGGAGAGCAGCAAGTGACCAGTGGATACGACCTCGTGGAATCTCCTGCGTGACTGTAGCCCCTGTGCGTCGCGGCATGTTTGGTCTTGACGAGCGCGAACAAAAATGCAGCTGTACGGTCACAAGTGAGCCATTAAACTGGCAAGTCCTGCAGCTGTAAAGATTAAGCATTCAGACTTGTTGTTTTATCATGCTGAAAGCGAAACAGTGCCGCCGAATAAGAGATTTGAGCAAAATGAAGCACGAAGAAGCACGCGTTGAGGTCCTTTTTATGCAATCTTTCGCGATATTGCCTCGTTTTTAGCATACAAAAACAACAAGCACGACTTCTGTTGTTGTCCTATGTTGGAGTGGCACATACCCACAGTGGGGGATTGGCCAGGGTGTCTTGTACAATCAAACAGTTGTGAAACATCGACTCATTTAAGGTGGTCAGGGTTGAATTTTGTGCTAAAAAATTGTGAATTATAACTAACAAAAGGAGTCTCCCTGACGCAATGCTAAAATTATGCAGCTAATCGCACACTGGTTTAGGACATATCCCCTGGCGCTTGCCCCAAAGAGCAGAACTGGAATAGAAAAAGGAAGCCCTTATCTTGCGAGGGGAATCCGCAGGTAAAACTTTTCGCCGGGAAGCAAGCCGCCTACAGGAGAGGAGAAAGTGATGCTTCCAGTACATCCCGCCGGCCTTTCTTTTTTTCTCCGTGTATGTGTGTTTGCGCGCGTGTCCGGTTGCGTTCGCAGCGCAGTCCGTTCTGTGACAGCTTCAAGTACACACCAACATGTCGTTATGAACGTAGTACATGCGATAAACAATTTATCTGGCAGCCAGAAGCAACAACGAGGTGAATCGCTGCCACAGTGCAATGCAGAACTTGACTGAAAGAAACAGAACCATATTTATAGCCGCCGCGGTGGCTCAGCGGTTATGGTGCTCGGCTGCTGTCCCGAAAGACGCGGGTTCGATCCCGGCCGCGGCGGCTAGAATTTCTTTGGAGGAGAAATTCTAGAGGCCCGTGTACTGTGCGATGTCAGTGCACGTTAAAGAACCCCAGGTGGTCGAAATTTCCGGAGCCCTCCACTACGGCGTCTCTCATAGCCTTAGTCGCTTTGGGACGTTAAACCCCATAAACCAACCAAACCACATTTATAACATTGTCGATCAGGCAGACGCTTAGGGGTTACGAGGGGAAAAAGAAACTGCTACATGTTGCATGAATAGAGCTGAAGCAGTATTGCTTGCGGTTGTTTAAGGAAAGCAAAGACCTATTTTGATGCATTTATCATAGCACAATTAGGTGTAGCTACTCTAAACCACTGCCGATAGGTGGAAAGTTTCGACGAGAGAGTTGCGGAGGGCCTCAAAAAACCAAACGTGGCGTAATTTACGTAGCAGCAGCTTTACTGCGACCGATCAGAGAGTGCGCCGAATCCAAAATGTTTGCGACAGCGAACTTTTTGGATAATGCGCACGCTCGTGGTGGCACTCGCGTGCTGGTCGTTGTACGAAATGGGAGGGGCTTTGGGCAGTTGACATGGCGCCCCCATAGCTGCGCAGCCGCAGTGACTACAACGGCCCCGGTCTTTCTCGCCTACGTGATTTCCAGCGCTTCCTTTAGAGCGTGGAAAAAAAAGTCAAAAATTAAGAAAGCTGTGTTTTCAAAAGATGAGCCAGTAGGAGAGGTCGTGGCTATGCTGAGCCAACCAGTACAAAGCGTGTCCCATCCGTGTGAACCACGAGTTTAAAAGAGTAGTGCAGGCTGTTCCAATGAAACTGATACAGCGTTGTTGTACCGTATTGTGCGTTTTTATCGTAAAGACTTTCAAAATTTTTCTTACCTCAACCGCTGGCTCCTTTGCGGTGAAACTGCACACAGAGCTTGCGTATTATGGTAACTTTTGTATCGTAGCAAGTTTTACAACGGTACTTACTTAGTTGAGCCGTGCATGATGCAAAAGCGCAATCGTGTGCGTCGAGATCGGCGTACCGAAACCCAAAACACCGAGTTTTTGCTGAAGGGCGGCAGTAGCGCCATCTGTCTTCCACAACGAAATTAAACAAGGAGAACACAGCTCAGGACTTCGCGACGTCGTCCTCCGACGCTCACGGAAGCAGACGATATAAGCTGAATTGAATAAAACCATTGCACGAAAAGAAGACGTCAAACAATATTCCTTGAATGGCAAAGCCTCGTTAAAATAGTTGATTCTGGCATTTTTTCCGCTCAGTTGGCCGAAAATGTTCGAAGCGCTTCAGTTGAAGCAGACGAAAAGGCCCCCGCGCTCCTTGCAACGCTCGCCTTGTGACGCTTTTCACTGCAGACGACAGATGGCGCTACTGCCGCCCTTCAGCAAAAAAACGGTTTTTTGGGCTTCGGTACGCCGATCTCGACGCACACCATTGCGCTTTTGCATCATGCACGGCTCAACTAAGTAAGTACCGTTGTAAAACTAGCTACGATACAAAAGTTACCATAATACGCAAGCGTTGTGTGCAGTTTCAACGCGAACGAACCAGCGGTTGAGGTAAGAAAAATTTTGAAAGTCTTTACAATAAAAACGCACAATACGGTATAGTCACGTAAATCACATAGACGTACTTCTCTAAATAATTAGTTTGGTTTGATTTCGTTTATGGTGTTTAACGTCCTAAAGCGACTCACGATATATGAGAGACGCCATAGTGGAGGGCTACTGATAATTTCGGCCACCTGGGGTTCTTTACCGCGCGACGGTATCGCACAGTACACGGGCCTCTATAGCGTTTCGCCTCCATCGAAATGCGACCATCTCGGCCCGGATCGAACCCGCGTTTTTCGGGTCGGAAGCCGAGCACTGCGCCACCGCTGCGGCTAAATAATTAGTTGCAATCAAATAATTATTTCTGAACCGCTGCAGCAAGGCAATGAGTTTTAATCGCAAAGTTGTAGAACGAAACTAAAGAAGTCCAAAGAAAAAGAAGTCAAGCCTAGTAACCAGGTATAGCTTCAACCCTTAGCTTACGTAGCTGGGCTCAGCAAAGCTGAGCCAAGGGCTGTCCTTTATTGGCGCAGTTCCTGAAAGCATCGCGTTATTGTAAACATTCCTCCCACGCTCTAAAAGAAAGCGCGCGAAACCCTACACGAGATTTATGAACGACTATTAAAACAGCGGTGCTGAAAGGTGCGGGATATTCAAAGTGCCCGCGTTTGCTTCAGGCGCGAAACACACTTTATGAATTGTGGTACGTGGGGTTTGACGTGGCTACGAAGGACGCCGTAGTGGAGGGCTCCGGATTAATTTAGACCACCTGGGGTTCTTTAACGTGCGCTGACATCGCCCAGCTAACACACGGGCGTTTTTGTATTTCGCCTCTATCGAAGTACAGCCGCTGTGACCGGTATCGAGCCCGCGACCTTGGGATCGGCAGCCGAACTACAAAGCCGTTGAGTCACCGCGGCGGATCGGATAACTCTTTCTTAATAAAAGCTAATGCTACGAAAATTACAGCACTTGCAACTTGTTTTGACCTCTACAACTTAATATTTTTTGAAAAATTAATTGTCAAGAATTAAAAAAAAGCTCAGAATGATTAAGGTACTCTGTAATGCTTTATTACAGCGCAGTTCTTATGGGCCATTTCTGCGCTTGAATGGTAATGTGTTTTTTTTTTATTCTAAATGAAATAATAAAGACATTTTATTCAGATATATTTTCCCTTCTATTTATTCGAGATTTTTATTACCACCGATCACGAATTCTGGGGACCATTCAGAAGCGTCGGAGAAATTACGAGGGTGATGACGCCATAAGGTCGAGAAGCAATCAGAACCGTTGTATGTGTCACGTGACCTGCTATACCTAGCTCCACTCATCCGGCATTGCGAATAACAGCTGCGCTGTCAAAGTAATCCTGGTTGCCTTAGGCGCCGGCCACAATCTGCACTGAGGCTGCCGTGGTGGCTCAGCGGTTCTCTCGGCTGCTGACCAGAAAGAAGTGGGTTCGATTCCGGCCGCGGTGGTCGAATTTCGATGGAGGCGAAATTTTAGAGGCCCGTGTACTGTGCGATGTCAGTGCACGTTAAAGAACCCCAGGTGGTCGAAATTTCCGGAGCCGTTCACTACGGCATCCCTCATAGCCTTAGCCGCTTTGGGACGTTAAACCCCCATAAAACCAAACCAACAATCTGCACTGAATAAGCTATAAACCAAATAGTACTTTGGCCAGCCTTTTTTTTTTTAATCAAATCAAAGAAATATCTGGACAGTAGTAACCAGACAGCGAATGCATAAGGGTCTCCTTGGTAAATAGGAAGACCGCAAGAATTGCAGCCGCTCAGCGCAAGGCAGCAGTTGAGGTTATATTGGAGTCATGTTCCCGCTCACTGTTTGCTGTTTACTTTCCATAGGTAAAATCCACCGGCCAGTCTTGCAACAATTATTCGCCCTCTCGGTATTTGCCACATTAGTAACATCTAAGCAGAAGACACTAATTAAAGCTACGCTGGCCCCCACGCAACAAGTGGCCACAAACAACCAGGTCTGCCGCATCTGCATAATGCGCGTCAATATCCGATGCTCCGATGGAGCGAAATTAAGGTGCCGATCGCATGGCCGCGTCGTGTGTGCCCAGATGACGTGGCCCTCGCCAACGAGTACGCCGACCGCGTGCTGGCCTCGGTGCGCAACGACCGCGAGCTGGTGGCCGCCATAGACCCGCTGAAAGTGCCGGACTTTGGCGAGAATAGCTTCCAGATCACGGGCGGCCAGGTGCTCGGCCTGTCCGCCTTCTACCGCAGTGGCAACAGCAGCGTGCAGCTGTCGCAGGACACGGCCATCGTGACCACGCCGGCTGCCGTCAACGACGTCTTCTTTACGGGGCGCCACCGCGCGTCGCGCTTCGGCCTCACCATCACCGGGGACATTGAGGCCACGGTGAACCGAGTGCACACGCTCATCGTCTACCGGGCGCCCATCAAGGGGGGAGAGGCTCGCCTCGAGTACTTCCAGGCCAGTACATGCATATCCCTTGCAGAAATGTTTAGTCATTTGAGTCGCCCAATAGATGTTCGCTAGGAGATCGGCCCCCAAGATTGTGTTCAGCGATTCGTCCGTGCACAGCTGCTACGCGCGGCTGATAGCGATACTTTTCCACCAGATTTCGCGGAGCACCAGCGCTCCTTACCTGTAGTCGCAGCTGATTGTATACTCGCTCCCGCTAAATTTCTGCGTTCATGAATCTATAAAGACGCAAAGCCGAGTATTCCTTCGCGTGCATGCCTACAGCTGCATGTCTATACAACCTTAGAGCGCTTATTCCGTTTCTCGTTTTCAGGAATCAGTTTGAAATGGCAACTTTTCCGGGCCTTTTCGAAACAGGAAACGCAGTAAGACAAAAATGACTGAAGTGCGCCAGTGCATGATAGCCACATTTTCTAGAGCAATAAACGAGCGTGATTAGCATGCCGAGCTGTAGGTGCGATGCAACTGGATATTTTTGTTGTTATTTTCAGTATAATCAAGTTAAAGAACGTTCGCTACGCTGAATGTGTCTAAAGCGAACGAGGCACCAAGTAATGAATGACAAAAACTTCTCATTCCAGAAAACGACCCTTTAAACTTGTTGAAATGCGTACGTTAGTATATGGCTGAGTGCAAGAGGGCGACAGCTAGAACAAGGACCAAAGAGCTTAGATCTGTTATGCCGTCACCTCCTCTATCCACATGCAGGTGGACAGAATGGACGGTATGAAGGTTACGCGCATCACTGGCGTGTCGTCTGCCTTCAACTGGCTGCTCAGAATCGTGGCCAATCGCGTGGTGCGCCATTTCCAGGGCCGCATCGAGGCTGCCCTGCAGGACGAGGTCTCCAAGTTCATCTCAACGCAGGTATACTACCCGCCTCGTTTTCTGCTCCAGAAGCTGCTACATCACGAGACGTTGCAATCACATATTCAGTACTATTCTGCAGTCTATCTCGTAGTTGATAACACGCGTAACCATGAAATGTCATCGACTCGGTCTTGGCCAGGTCCCTTGATTGGGTTTCTACACTCTATCCATGGAGACTGTATAAGTGAAAACATGAGACCAGTGCATAAGCGCAGAGGTCGTTGCTCGCGACATGAAGAAAAGTAGGAGCCCTGACTCCAGCACTCGCCAGTGTATCGAAGGATTCACAGCAAGCAGCTGTACGTGCTCTATTCAGTTGGGGATAGCCTCCGATCCTTCCGGCAGCTGGCAATCATTGGTGGTGCCGTCTGTCATCTTATACTTGCCGTCCTAATGTTCGAGACGTCTAGTAAAGACGGCAGCGAACGCAGCGGCAGCTGAAGCAGGATTCAAGCTGGATGCGCTCAAACACGCTGTGAACGCCGAAAACACAGCGGCGATAAACACGAGGCTGCCACGCAGCGTCGTGTTTATCGCCGCTGTGTTTTCGGCGTTCACAGCGTGTTTGAGCGCATCCACCTTGAATCTGCACAACGAGTAGCGCAACTTGTGTCGCGGCGACAGCAGCATTACACTTAAGAGAGTTTTGCCGCCGCGGTGGCTCAGCGGTTATGGTGCTCGGCTGCTGACCCGAAAGACGCGGGTTCGATCCCGGCCGCGGCGGCTAGAATTTCTTTGGAGGAGAAATTCTAGAGGCCCGTGTACTGTGCGATGTCAGTGCACGTTAAAGAACCCCAGGTGGTCGAAATTTCCGGAGCCCTCCACTACGGCGTCTCTCATAGCCTTAGTCGCTTTGCGACGTTAAACCCCATAAACCAAACCAAACTTAAGAGAGTTTTAGCGAAGTGCATACCACCTACGCCACTGTTAGCGCGGCAGCCAGTGCGCATGCGCAGACGGCCCCGAGGCACCAGCTGCGCCTGGAGTTGGCTTGCACATGGCATGTAGGGGCCATCTGCGCATGGGCATTTGCGGCTGGCGACCATGGCAAGTGGTGACGGAAGACGGCATACATACGCCACGCTATAACTCTCTGCTGATAGAAAGTTTTATCATCGTGCAGACGTAATATCGTGGAGACAAAGCAGATTAACATATGCCTGCTGCGCACGCGCAGTGGCAAGAGCGCGGCTCCCCTGGCTCTACCTCCTGCAACTCTGCGCGATCAGCAGGCGTATGTTAATCCGGTACACATCTACGCTAATACGTCTACGCCGTGCTAAAACTCTTCATTAGCGGCTTAGTTGACGCTCCCGTCCGTCTTACAGTGTGCTGGCGATGGACGGCTTTCCCAATTTGAAGAGCGTCAAATTGAAGCAATTCGTTTCGTTCAAATTGAAATAACACACGAAAGGGCACAAAGTGCAAACTTCGCCTCCGCTGCCCGCGTTCAGGCAGTTGTTGTCTTGGCTATCAGCCATGTTTACTTATTTTGCCTGCACAACACTGCGTATAAAAGGGGTAGCTAGGGAGCTTTAAAATGAACGAATGTATGAATGAATTATATAAGCGTTTATTGGGAAAAAAAAGCTGGCTCGTTGACAGAGTGGTATAATGGAAATCAGTGGGGGTAAAGCGCGAAAAGAAAACACGTATCCCGTCTCCATGAAGGAAAGGCGTACTTACCAAGAAAAGATAAACTTCCTCGGCGCCTGGCAAACAGACATGTTGAATTAAGAAATGTAATGGTTATACAATATTTATTAACAATACAAAATTTTTTCTCATAAACCAAACAACAAACACTGGCTTACTTAACCAAACAACAGACACTGGCTTACGGGCAAGTTAAAAAAAAACTGGAGACAGCAACTTGACAAGTCCTAAAACCCGTTTCATGGCAGCAGCAGAGCAAATTAACACGGAAAACTATCACTAGTGCGGGCGGAAAAACTACAGAACATACTGCTGTGGAAATGAAAAGAGGGAGATGTTTAGCTCGAGGGGATTACTGGCAGGCACTGTGCA
The DNA here is from genome assembly GCF_055824585.1 of Amblyomma mixtum. Classification (NCBI taxonomy): domain Eukaryota; kingdom Metazoa; phylum Arthropoda; class Arachnida; order Ixodida; family Ixodidae; genus Amblyomma; species Amblyomma mixtum. The sequence continues at coordinate 78,545,305 of NC_143014.1, forward strand.
TATACAGCTACCGAAACTGCGAAAGATTTATGAATGTCTGAAAAGAAAAATTAAGTTCTCAACGCAGGTGCTTGTGGAGGGGCAAGAGTTGTAGTGAGGGAAGTCAAAAAGTGGATGAAAGTATTGTAACGATAGCAAGTAAATTGGGCAGCATTCTTCTGAAATGGTTCTCCTTTATCACAACCAGACCTTTTGTGCGCCTTTATACGGTGAATAAAAACTATTATTTGGCGAACGATCGGTAAACGCTGCTGTTCCGGCTATTGTGGTCGTTTATCGAGATTTTTTTCACGGCGGCCGCTGCACAGCCGAACACCAGGAGCGTGCTCCGCACTAGGGAGCCAGCGCGAGCACGGAATTTTTAGCTAGACAGCGCGGAAAGCACTAACGACCGCCATGCGCTGCAGCAAGCCATGGGAGGACCGCTTATAGGCGCTCAAAGTGGGGCTCACCTGCAGGCGCATTTTGGACGGCTAGCTCTGACTGACAGCGCAATAAGCACCGTATACAGGCCGAGGAACCACATCGCGCTCGCAAACTCTTTTCACCAGACAACGAAGGGCCAGGAATTCGCCGCTTTGGATGCTTTTAGCCGAACATCGCCTACTCCCGTGGAACGAACCAACCATACAGTTCAAATGTTTGTCGACATTTGCGACTCCCGTATACCACGAAGAGGAAAGTACAGCAGGTACGTCGCATGAGGAGCCAGCAGTCGCGCAAGCCTTAGAGAAGTTGGAGAGATCACCCTGGACGCCCTTCTCAGGCGTATTGTGGCAGTGTACATGTCACGTGTGCTGGATTGTGTGTTAGTGGACATGAACATTACGTCTTGCACATTGCTTAAGCAGCTCGTTGATAATGACATCTCTCTCTCTTTTTCTGTCATTCCCTTTCCCCAGTGTGGAATAACACGCCAGACAAGCTCCTACGGCCGACATCTCCACCTTTCCTGCCATTGGAGCTTTCCCTCTATCTCTCTCTATCACCTTCTTGAAACTGCAGTCATTGAAAAAACGCTTTGTACTGCTGCAGATAATTCGACATCTTACGTGAAGACATGCAAACGCCTGTAAAAAAGCGGTCAGACTGCCGCTCTGGCTCAGTGGCCGGGGCTTTCTGTCGCTGGGCACAAGGTAGCGGCATCTTTATCTCCTTTCGCTCCCTCCTCCATCATTCCTCATGGATCGGTTGAGGTGTCCACTGAGGGTGAGACAGTTACTGCGCCTTTTCTTTCTTAATGAAACATTGCGCTTGCGTTTTTGCTGTCGTAAATGGCTATGGTACTAAGGTTTCCGAATGCAGCTGAAGGTGCGATGGCTAGATAGTAAATTGTGGTGCATAACGTCCCGAAGCGGTACATGTGCGATGAGGGACGCCCTAGTGGAGGGCTCCGGATAATTTATTTAGACCACCTAGCGTTCTTTAACGTGCACTGACATCGCACAGTACACGGACCTCTAGCATTTTGCCTCAATCGAAATGCGACCGCCTAGGCCGGGATCTAACCCGCACCTTTCGGGTCAGCAGCCGAGCACCATAACCACTGAGCCACCGCGGCAGGTTGGCAGGATAAGGAACCTTTTTATTGGTGCAGGTGGCGTTTAGATGGTATATAGGCACCAAAGATCCAGTTGCATGCCGGGGACAGATTACGACTGTGCCCGATAACGCGAGTTCCTGGCAGATTTCATTAACGAGACACATGCACCTTTCCGGTGAAACGCTGAAACCTTGCTTCTGGGGATATGAAGAAGTGATCGATGCTGCCCGCTGAAGTCTTGCACGCATCTGGAGACGCGTCACAGAGGAGGCCTAAATGCAGATGTCATCGGCGTACATAGATATCTGGACGGTGTTGGGGAGGTTCTCAGGGAGGGCGAAGAAAGTCAGATTAAACAATGTAGGGCTAAGAACACCGCCCTGGGGCACGCCACGGTAGGTGTAATGCGCAGGCGTCGGGCTATCTTCACACTGGATAAAAAATTATCTTTTGGACAGATAGCTCTGTATCCACGCAAACATCCGACCACCGATGCCCACAGTTTCCAGCGCATCAAGGATGGCCTCATGGGCCACGTTGTCGTAGGCACCTTTCACATCAAGAAAGAGTGCCACTGAAAAACGTTTTAATCGCTTCTGTTGTTGAACCATGGATACGAGACCAACGACGTTGTCAATAGAAGAGCGACCCCGCCTGAAGCCGGCCATAGCGTCGGGGCATATTTTGTAGTGTTCGAGATACCACTCAAGGCGCGACAAAATCATTCTCTCCATGGCCTTTCCCACGCAACTGGCCAAAGCTATTGGGCTATGCGATGAGAGCTCGAGTGGAGATTTCCCTGGTTTTAGTAGGGGCACCAGTCGACTCGATTTCCATTCAGAAGAGCGTGTTGTCGGGCTAGTTCGTGAGGAAAAGCACCGTCGAGCCAAGAGTCGTTGTAACGTTTGAGGAGCTCTTCTCGCGCGTCGTGGCCAAGGTGGGACAGCGCAGCATACGTGATTTCATCTCGCCCTAGTGAAGACGAACGCCGACATCCTGCAAGAGCAGCGTCGAGTTCCTCGCGAGAAAAAATGATATCCATAGCTGATTCCCGTGAGGCAGGAGGAACACGCCGGGAACTCGAAGCAGTCGTTACACCCGCAATTTTCCTCATGCTACCTCAGACTGCTGTCGATCTTGATAGACAGCCAACGCATAGAATGGTTGTCTTTGCTGTGGAAACATACGGAGGCCCCGCAAGTACGCCATATGAGGGACATGGGCTTGCGGGGATCCAAGTGCTGACAGAAGGACTTCCAGCGCAAAAAGTTCATAGCATGTATATATCTGTCGCCTAAGGCAGGCTAAGGGACCTAAAACACTGTTCATTGTTAGAGGCACTGGGGAGAGCTTTTCCATGCAATGTTCATAGAACGCACGCTTGCCAGGATACGCAGGGTATTCCACAGTTTCGACCGAGCCGCAGTTGTCGCAAAGCGGACTATTCATTTGTCCGAAATAGCATCCCAGGCCGTTTGTAAATGAGAGCGTTCAGGCGAAGTCGGTGGTAAAGTGTTTCCAGATGGCGAGGAGTTCTGGGTGGGAGTCTTGATCTGAGATGTGGGTCTAGTGAGCAAAGAAATTGGTAGTGATGTGTCTGCAAGCTCCAGAGCCGATACGTTTCTTCGGAAGCAAATCTTTTGACCATGTGGGACGCATCAGATTTCGTGAATAAAGTCCAAATGTATCTCCGATCTTGGCGGCCTTTACGGACCGCTTCATCTGCTTTTTCATTGGCCAGAATGCCACAGTGTACTGGTATCCACTGAAATGTTAGACGGAACAGACGCTCGTGCCGTCGTGTGTTCCTTCTTTGTTCCGTCTTGTTACGCGCTGTTTTACGATCATGACTGTTTCACGATCATATGGCATAGTTAATAACATGTGGGCTCTGCATACACAGCTTTAACTGCGCATAAAACATGTTTACAGTAATACACTTTCACCTATTAGTGCATGGTCAACTGTCAGCTTTTCTGCATTTCCACCACTTAAGCATGGAGCATAATTTGTCTCAGTAATTCTGTGGCAAAGGACACGTTGCAACAAAGTAGCAGGTTTTCGGGCAATAGGTGAAAGTGGTTGGTTGGTTTGGTTTACGGGGTTTACCGTACTAAAGCGACTCAGGCTATGAGGGACGTCGTAGTGAAGGGCTCCGGAAATTTCGGATACCTGCGGTTCTTTAACGTGCACTGACATCGCACATTACACGGGCCTCTAGAATTTCGTCTCCATCGAAATTTGACCACCGCGACCGGGATCGAACCCGCGTCTTTCGGGCCAGCAGCCGAGTGCCGTAACCACTGAGCCACCGCGACGGGGCAAAAAGACGATGAAATAGCTGAATATAACTATTACGCTCCAGTCACCTTTTAACATGTGAGTGAAAAAGTGAAAGAAGAGATGATGCCCTCAGGCTTAATTGTGTTCAGGACGAATCAGACACGTGCACCAAAAAGTAAGACAATGCCTAGCATCCACTCCATCGACAGAGGAATCCGCGCGTGCTGCAGCCTGGAGCCAGTACATTTTACAGACCGTGGGCAACTTGCCGTAGTCTTTCAGTCGTCCCAAGGTAATTCGATCCTTTTCGAAGGGAGAGATTAGCCTGCCTGATGAAATGCCCTTCTCTCCCGGCCATTGACAACCACCTACTATATCTATGGGAGGCCAGAAGAAGTCTCACACGGCGGTGGAAAAGGCAAAAACATAACCGCAAGCTCAAGATCGCGACATTAAGCTTGCAAGCAGAAGAGTATGCACGATCCCTGGCCAAAAACAACTGGTTGGCCAAATGCGACTCCATGAAAGGCAACCTTAGCACCAATGCGGCGTGGAGTCTTCTTAGATGTTTGATAGAGCCCTCCAAGTCTCGCGGGGATCAGCAACGTAATCTCAACTACTTTATCTCAACAGAGCCCTACACGGCTTCGCGGGCACGGACCAGCAGCTAGTTGCAGCCCTCGTGAGCAAGTACCTCTGTACAGTGAAAGACAACGAGCCAGTACGATATTATGAGGGTATGGACAATCCGGACCTGGACAGAGAGTTCGAAGTCGAGGAAATACAGGCGGCGCTTATGGCCATGAGGCGGGGCACGGCGCCAGAGAATGACAGGGTGACGGTGGGATTGCTTGTCAATCTCAATCAGCAAGCGCTTGAACATCTCACGCAGTACATCAACGAATGCTGGAAAAGTGGACAGTTACCCAGGACATGGAAGACGGCTGATGTCAGCTTTATTCCCAAGCCTGGAAAGGAGGTGAACATCAATAACCTCAGGCCCATCTCGCTTTCGTCGTGCGCCGGGAAACTGATGGAGAAGGCGGTACACATGCGACTTTCGACGTATATAGAAGACCACAATATTATACCTCACATAATGTTTGGGTTTAGGGCACACTTGTCAACCCAGGAAGTGTTACTGCAGCTGAAGATGGAGGTTATCGATCCCCCGCGCAAACAAAACAGTAGGGCCATACTGGCATTAGATCTGAAGGGGGCTTTCGACAACGTGAAGCATTCCAAGATTCTGGACAATCTACAGGGTACTCACTGCGGAAAGCGTACCTTTAATTACATCAAGGCTTTCTTGCAAGATAGGCAAGCGCACATCAGGATTGGCGACACGAGGTCCGAGGCGATACTCATGGGTACCAGGGGGACGCCTCAGGGAGCAGTCTTTTCTCCACTGCTCTTCAATGTTGCCCTCACGCACCTGCCGGAACAACTTAATGCCATAAGGGGAATCCGCCACACCCTATACGCGGATGACATAACCATATGGACAACTGAGGGAAACATGGGACAGATGGAGGAGGCCCTCCAGGAGGCTGCCAGTACGGTTCAAAAGTATGCAGAAGAATGCGGACTGCGCTGTTCCCCGGACAAGTCGGAGCTCCTCGTCCTGCGAGGGAAGGGGGATACTGCATCGCTGGAAATCTCGGTCCATGATACACCTATTCCTGAGGTGGAAACAATACGGATTTTGGGGCTGCTCATTAATAACAAGGGTGTGAACGCAGCAGCGATCACCAAGCTCCGAACGGTGTGCGAACAAGCCATCCGTATGATATCTCGGATCACAAGCAAGAAAAACGGCATGCAAGAACAGGATACCCTTAGACTAATACAGGCCTTTGTCATCTGCAGGATAGTGTACGTGGGCCCGTACCTTCGTTTGAGGAAGACTGATCTAAACCACCTGGACGTTATCATTCGAATGGCTTATAAGAAGGCACTCGGCCTACCCATGAAAGCATCTACGGAGCGTCTACTAAAACTAGGGGTACACAACACGGCTGATGAATTGATTAGCGCCCATCTTACAAGCCAGGTAATGCGACTGGCCACAACTACGACCGGCCGCAGGGTCTTAGAAGATTTAAACATCAGCTTTCCGCAGCAAGTGGCTGGGAGACAAGATATACCTAAAGAGTGGAAGAGCAAATTCCTTACGCTTCCGCTTCCCAAAAACATGCACCCGGAGCATCATCATGCTAGACGAGTGGCGAGGAGCAAGAAGATGAACGAGTGCTATTCAACAGAAGAAGGAGCCTTCGTGGACGCTGTGGGTCCTGTACAAGGAATATCAACAATCTCAGTGGTGCACCAAATGCAAGTAGTGGACGGGCTTTCAGTTCGTAACGGGGATACACAAGCTATGGAGGAAGTAGCGATAGCCCTAGCCGCAACGCACTCCGCATCTAAATACATAGTTACAGATTGCCAGGCGGCTTATAGAAACTATATGCGTGGCAGAATCACGCCGCTAGCCTGCAAAATTCTTAGTCAATGTAGGACTTCAGCTGAACGGAAGGAATTAATATGGGTACCAGGTCACCAGGGAGTTGAAGGAAACGAGCGCGCACACGCTTCGGCCCGAGCTTTTCTTCCCCGGCATCCTTCTACGTCCTCCCTTCCTGATTCAGGCTCCCCCTCTCCGCAAACGACATATTCAGAAATATTGAAACATTTGCGCCTTGAAAGGCAGACACTCCCGAGGCCCGCTAAGGGTCTCAGTAAATCAGAGGAATGTCACCTTCGCAGGCTACAAACTATGTCTTTCAATAACCTAGCTACGCTTCACGCCATTGAGCCCGAGTCCTTTTCGGCACAGTGCAAATTTTGTGGCCAGAAGGCAAACTTGTACCATATGGTATGGGCTTGTCAGAAAAATGATAGCATTGACATCATAAATCAGCCAACGCGGGAGGGCTGGGAGGCAGCCCTGTCCAGCTCGGACCTCGAGGAACAACGAGCCCTCGTCGCCAGAGCACGGGCAGCGACTTTCACCAACGGCGTCCCGGACTAGGGACCCGATCAGCCTTCCCTTCAACTAAGGCATTGTGGCTTTAATAAACGTTTTCATCAACATCGTCAGAAGCATGACCCGAATAATTAGTGATTTTATTCTAATGATCACATTCGCAGGTTGCGTTAATGATCACAAGGTGCGTTATGCCCTCGTTATACCCCGAGTTAGCCTGTTTGTGCAGAGGATGAAAAAAATAAAATATAATCGAATAAATAGAGCTGTTACACTATGCTCGCCCTTGTCACACATTTGAGACCACCAAGGTGATTTGTGCACAGTCGCGTACACATCCGTATAAAATTAGTAACAAGTTAAAAAACTCTTCTTTAGACCTCCAGAGACTATTTACGAGGAAAAGTTTTTGTTTTTTTCAAGGAAATGGCGAATGGTGCCTGAAAGGGTTAGAAGTCCCGCCATTTCCTTGGGACCTCAGAGCGCTTAGTTCCCTAATCCGAAGTTGTTTATTCACCCTTAGCGAAGGTGACCTTGACAGGGACAGTGACACGCGCTGTGCAACTTTCTTTTGCATTTTCCAACAAATAATCTCTCGTTCTTTCACAGTAAAAAATCTGGCTATTTCTACAAGAGTGTGCAGCGATCATGAGCTTGTTTTTCCAGTTTCTGCAGCCTGCTTATCGTTGGGTGTCTTTCCCATCCTCGTTTTATCCGCCTCAACAAGCTCCAAGTCTTAACAGCTAAACGAAAAGACTGGGTGCCAATGGGAGCGCTGTCTCTCAGAACCTTGCGTGCAAAGCGTCGTTGCAGCATGAAATGGCCATCGCAGATGCTTCGAGTCGTGGCGTCTCCATACATGAAGGAACAATTGTCCTCCAGCCTTTCACCTGTCATTTGGCTGTGACAACGTGTTGCGTCCCACCCTGATATATTACACACCGCAAACAACAGGGGCATTGCAATTTTATGCTTTCTTTGTGCATGTAGCGTTCGTCTGAAATGATGTACTACTGCTACGTCCGCCGCTTAAGAACGTGGGTGGCGCTGGTGAACACTCTCAAGGTTAACATGTGGTTGTTTTTTCTTCTGCTTTTCTAATCAATTAGCTTTAAGCGATAACATATTCAGTAATATTATAAACTGATCAACGCCACAAAATAAATAAATTAATTAAAAAATCCCCTGTGCCCCTTGGTTTCTGTGGCTGTTGGCTTCTCTCACTGCTATGAAGAGTTTTGCACGAAGTATACTTCGGTGAACACCGTAGCACTGCAGCTGTGCTGGTTACTGGCGCTCACGGCTACGTGCGTGTCTGAGAGGGGGGAAAACAACATCCATCATGAACTTCAATTCACGTGCCCAAGAACGATATGTGCGTGCACTTTTCGCAGATATCTCCTTCAGGCGACGCTGCATCACTCTAGGCAGCCGTTATTCCTGATAGCATCCTGATAGTAACAAGGCTTTAATTGTCGAATGGTACCTCCTCTCACGCCTTCTTCCCTCTCGTTCACAGGTGGACAAAAGCCGGTTTCCGGCGCTCTCCGGCAATGGCAGTAGGTTTTCTGGCGAAACCTTCGCCTATCCCGGTGCACCCTTCTGAAAGCGGAACTCGTCGAGACGTCTACGCCTGGACGCAACAAACGAATGCCGTTACAATGATAATAATAATAAAAAAAAAAAACAACGCCACCGTTTCAGTTCTTGAAGTGCACCCGGTCATTCCACTGATGCGGAATCATTCACGCAGGCTGAAGGTCTTCCTTGTTACGCCCTTTGGCCAAGGCGGTATGACGGGCCTGTGTGCATCATTTTATTTCCGTGCTTTTGGCGTGTGTGGAGTTTCAAGCACGCTGTACGTTTCCAGCGGAGGCTATGCCAGCCTCGAGCTTACTGCCGTCGGCCGAAGATTATACTTATGCAGTGACGCTCGTAGGTAAGAGATAATTTTTTATAGGTGGGCACCCGGAGGTGCACAGTTTTGCTGCAGTATAGTCCTCTTATCAGTATTGTCATATACTGCTGAAACTGAAACGGCGATTCAGCGTCTCCTTACCAGTACCACCCTAACGCTTGCCCCTCTGTGCTAGGATTTTACAAGACGACCAAAATGGCCGACTATGCACAACACGCCAAGTGCCTAGCTGCCACACATGAATACCCGATATGGAGCTACCCAAACTACGACGCAGCCAGAGACAGGGCACTCAGTACCTCTCCTGGGAACATTAGACAGTGCTCTAACACAGCCTATTTCCCCAAGTCACAACCAAGCCGCGGCGGTGGTTCAGCGTTATGGCACTCGGCTTTTGACCTGAAAGTCGCGGGTTCAACTTCGGCTGTGGGAGTCGTACTTCGATGGAGGCGAAATGCTAGAGTCGTGTGCTGTGCGACGTCAGAGCAAGTTAAGAACCACAGGCGGTCAAAATTACCCGGAGCCCCCCACTACGGCGCCCCTCATAGCCCGAGTCGCTTTGGGACCTAGAGTCCATAAAACCAAACGGTACCTTCACTGCCTGCGCAGATCCTTATTCCAGTTCTCCAGAGCAGATGATGGCCCAGAAGGCATGCCCTTTCTAGAGTACCTGCCTCGAGCCATGACAACTGCGGTACTTGCAACTTCATCCCCAATGCCCGTATGATGCAGATGTAGCCTTTTTTTTTCTTTCAGATGGGAAGGAGGAGAGAGGGATGGCAGGGAGAAAGGCATTTAACAACATTCTTCTGACAATCTGCCATGTCGACCTCAGTTTACACTTTTCTTGTAGAACAGCCCAATGTCATGAATATTGTAATCTATCTTGTTTCAGTTTACCCTTTGTGGAACCGACAGTGCTGAGTGATTCTTGTAGTCATGGAGACCTCAGTTATCCCAAAGACATATGTATATATAATCGTAATGAAGACGTTTTGGCGCCCCTCTAATGGTCTCTCTCTTCATGCCACATCTGACGTGGCACTACGTCCAGCTCAGCCGTATTTTTTTCTCTGTGGTTGTCTGTGGGTGCGGTAGGAGACGTATTGGAGAGAGCTCAGTTCAAATGGATTGATTGCTGATGTATGTTCCACAACTTGTTACACGAAGTTTCCTTGTCGGCGCATTTTGCACGATCAGTAGTGATAGTAAACTGCACTTCGGCAATTCTGTACAGTTAAAATTACTCAGTATTTAGCATTGCAAACTCGAAACAACGAGCTCTTCTCCCCACACAGAGGCATGGCTACCAGTAGGGACTTGTGAACCTGGTCGCAATAAAAAAAAAGACTAATGCTAATCAATTTCAAATGAACAGATGTTGACTGAATGAGCAAAGACCTAAGCAGCTATCTGAGCACCAGCTTCAAAAATGAATGCCTATTCTATTTCTCTTGTTCAGCCTATGGAGCAGTGTCCACTTTGCCTGACAAAGTTACAAACGAATCACGAGCATTACACAAGAAAAGCAAGTACTACCACTCACACTTAGGCAAAACAGTGTCCTTTGTCTGTGCATATCCAACTTCAACAATGCAATTAAAAAATTCAACATATTCATGCGCTGCTTCTTGCCTAAACAATTGTTTGGGATCTATAAATCTTTTCCAAGCATCCGACTTGTCCGCTCTACAAATCTATTCCAAAGCAGTGCCTCAGAGCATGCCTCTCACAAAGAAAGGAGCGAACGTTTTGAACAATCTTCTAGCTAGCATGATGCATCAACACTGAAATATGTTGAGTAGGTAGGATTCATTATGAAGCATGGTACTGCACCATGCAGGCCAAGTAAGTGATGCAATTGGTGAGCCAGACCTTAGCATAAGCAGACCATTTGTTTAGGAGCTTTAAATAACTATGATTATGCAGCTCAGAGTATGTCTGCAAAAGATCACAAAATAAGGGCAACATGCAAAGTTACTGTCAGAAAATTAAGAAAGCAAGCACTTAAATACAAGGTACTTGTTATAGCTCAGCCTCAGGAGCTGTCACCATATCCCAGGAAGACATGCTTTGTGCATGTGCTTTTTCAATCATTCAATGCAGCACTGGCACTAGGTATGAGTCTATTGTTGCCAATGGTTCGAAGTTATTTCCAATTGTCATTGCAAAAGTCTCCGTCTGTGATCCTTGTGGAAAATAAGTCTTGTCCACAAATAGCAGCGACTCCTCACATGACAGGAAAAAGGGTGGTCTGGTTCCTGGAAGGTGGTCTGTTGCCCCCAAAAGAAGCTTCTATGGACAATTGTACAAGGAGGCCTACAAACACACTTTTGCTGGCAGTGGACAGGATGTAACCACAAGAGTGTGTTTGCATACAGTCTTATGCACACATCGCGTTTTAGCATCTCTCCAGTATTTACATTTGGATGATAAGTTGATTGAGTTTTTGAGTTCTACACAAGTAGAAAAATGAGCCTTTGCAGTTTCTTCACTTACCACCTACTGTTGGTAAGGCTACTTGTATCTATCTTCTGAATCAAATTATTCAAGAAGCAGTGTATCCAACACACAAAAGTTCTTGACCTTTTCCCTTAAGTTTGCACACAATGCAATGCAAGAGCAAAAATTTTGGCTGGTCATAACAATACATTTGAACACAAGCCGTTGGCATCTGTTCTAGAAAAAGACGGTGTTGCTTTCAGGATACCATTTATTGTCACTAATATACTCGTTGTGTCTTTGCAGATTTTCTCGGGCATAAAGCAGCTCAAGAAATTGCATTTCAAAAGACTGAGCTACAGCTTTAGGTCCTCAGCAGATTACTTTAAAAGGCACATCAATCAACAAGGGTGCCATTTCAAGTGGCACAAGTAATTAGATTTTGCACTGTATGAAGCAATGCTATGCAAGAAAATTCAAAAGCTGTTAGTGAAAAATAACTGCACCGCCTAGATGTGGCTTCAATGCAAAAGGAAGATCAAGCTTCAGGCAAGCCATGATGCGCACCAAAGGCTGCAGCACATTTCAGTAGCACTCGCACAAGTAGCACTGCACTACAAAAGCACCATGCAGAGGAATGTTCACAGTAACAGCTTCATGACTTCACCCTACAAAGTGGGTACACAGCTAGACCTTGCTTGAACACTGTCACATCACCTATGTATGATACATCTTCTTTTCCAACCACTGACTCAAGAAACTGCAAGCTGTAAGCTAGATCTTCACTGCTTGTCTCTTCAGTGCTGTTCTGGTCATGGGAACGCTTAGGATGCCTCCATGGGTGGATGTTGTGCATGCGCTCAATGCATAGTTGGAAGGAAAGTGCTTTGCTTTCAGATGGTGTATTCTGGATGTCACCAGTGCTTGATGATGAAGAATGAGGCAGTTGACACCCAAAAGGCTTTGACTCTGCAATTGCTGCTTCTCCGTAACCCACAATCTGAATTGAGAGTTTTCGTCGATGAGGCTCTCCAGAGTGATTCAATGGGAGGAACAGTTTACACCAGTCTTTGAATTCCTCAAGGGTCAATGTTTTCAGAAAGTCAATTTCTCGCTGCAGACGATCAAAGAGGTAATCGAAAGCAACTATCTCTCCCCAGTGCCTGTCAGCTTCTTCCTGAAGATACAGGTCGGAACAGCTCTTCTGTTTTATTAGTGACGAAACTTGTGTGGCAAACTCCTCCTGGGTGAGCTCGGAAATTTTTTTAGCAAACATAGAAAGAAACAGCTCAATCTGTTCATCAACATATGAGCAGGTAAACTTTTCTGCAGAACAACACACTCCGACGGTAAACCCAACAATACCATTAGTGTTCCGATTTGAACAGCTGACATCATATCCTAGTTGTGACTTGGTTCTCAAGATGTCAAAGCATGGCTCCTCCATGAAGTCAATCATCAGCTCTGCAAGTGTATGCTGCTTAACACTTCCGGGACCGAGCTGATAATAGTTCACAATCATTGAGTTGTGGTCTTCAATGTTAAATGATGCAACTCTGCAATAATAATTTCCAAGTGGAATTTGCATCACTCTAGAATCTGGTATCATGCAAGGTGGAAGAGGTGTGCAACACAGCTTCCCAACAGCAAGCTCAGCCAAAGCGATAGCTTCAGATGCAGTAAGGTTTCCATGAACAAGGCCTTCAAGAAAGAGCCACTTCCTGAACTGCTCCACAAAACGCAGCAGAGTAGAGACAGTTGCGTCCTTGATAACCATTCGCTTCTCTATGTTTGACCAGTGACACTGCTGAAGAATAGAGAATCGAGTGTCTGTGCAAAGGTGTGCTGGCTTCATAAACAAATTGTAGTACCGTTTGTGCAGATGCTTTTTGATGTTATCAAACAGCTCTTGTTTCACTTCAAAATGAGCTAGATGGTGCAAAATAACATAGAAGAGTACTGGCAACTTCTCATTGAAGCCCAGAACCTTTATAATGAGCCCATTCTCATTAACTGATATAGTGAAGTCCAGGGCTGCGCACACAGCTGCGTTGGTTTCTTCACTCATGTTTTGGAGCAATATGTCGCACAGGAGGTCCATAAGGACAGCATTTTCAGCAGAGACATACATAACTGGAGATATGAGCTGAAAGTACACGCAGGCTTTCGGCACATTAAACTTAGTGTCCTTCTTGTACCACAGGCGATATCGCTGATCCTCATGCAGTTTGATCGGCAAATCTGATTGGTGCTCATTCTCCTCCTTGAGAGAGAAGTCAGAGGCAATATACTTGTTTCGCTGAGGTACCTCGAAGTATGGGTCAGGCACAATGTTGGACCAAGCTGAAAACCACTCCTGTGGAACCTCTTGTGTGCAGTATGGAGTCTCAAGGTATGGTTCTTTCAGAGAGCAGATGCCTTGCTTTTGGTAACGACAAGAGATGATCATGATGTTAGCTCTGCGGGGAATGAGTTCATCCAGGCACTTTTGAATCAACACAGGGTCATACTCAAAAAGGCATGTTTCACCAGATAGATAATGCTGTGGTGGATAAAGCTGCATGTTTGCACACAGGCGTTCAACATAGTCCAATGGACTTTCCTCTTCACACCAGCGAAAGTTGTTATCAGCCACTGTTTGTATTTCGTCAAAGATACTCTTAACAGGCCCTACTTGCCTAGCCATGGCTACAAAAGAAAAAACAGCAGTAAGCACTTCTTCAACATTTTTCAGGCCTTCTTCAGTCAGGGAGATTGTTATGTTAAATAAGGAGCAAGTCGTGTTGTGATGAAATCCAGATCCTTCATTTCCAGCAACAAGGCCAAGGGCCCACGATCTCTCCCGTAGGTAGGCCAATATGCTACCAACACCTTCATGTCCTACAACATAAGAAATATATTCTAACGGCTTTGTTTTGTACTCGTGAAGCAAGGATGGCAAAGCCCAAGTGATAGACACATTGTTGACTTTCTTCACTGGCTGCACTTTATACAGTTTGGTGAACTCTTCCATTGGAAATGGCTCGGAAATGGGAAAGCTTGTAAGTTCCACTGAAGGTGTCCGCGTTGGCATTGCAGAAAATATCTCCTTGACCATATGCTCGAGATCATCCAACGAATGCCTTGATTGGACAGCGAGGGTCATTTGTGAAGGGCGGTAGTATTTCTCAAAAAATGTACGTAGCGCCGCATGAACATCTGTGCCATCCTTTTCTGGTACGTTTTTCAGAGAATTTGTGTTGCCCCACATAAATTTTTTCATGGGGTGTCCTTCACAGGCAATGCTACCAAGTAACTGCTGGAGACGACAAGTATCGGAAGGAAGCACCAGCTGAAATTCATTGTCAATGGCTTCCAGCTCCCTTTCCATGCTTTCCTTTCTTAATAATGGGGACACAAAAAAATTGGCAAATATGTCCAATGCTCGATGCAGATGTTTCTGGTGCACTTCCATCTTGTAGACTGTCCTTTCACATTCTGTGTAAGCATTGTCACTGCCTCCATGTTTGTTAAGAAAGGCATCAAAGTAATTCTCTCGTGGGTACTTGGTGCTGCCCATAAAGACCATATGCTCAAGAAAGTGTGCCAGCCCTTGTAGCTGATCGGGTTCATGGAAGCTTCCCACACCAACACACAGAGCAGCAGCTGCCATTTTTTCTTTCCTCGCATTACTCTGCTGCTTATTATCAGCCCGAGAATGGTGTCCAGACTGAGCATCACTTTCGGCTTCACTTTCACTGCCCTGACAACTTACGTCGTCATCACTCATACTCTCGTCGGAAGTATCGTCTGAAAACGGGCACTCCGACGACTGCGGCCGGCTTGATGACCCAGAGCAAAGCTCAGCGTTCCTTTCTGGCGGTTGGTCATGGGCACTTTTGGCTTGCGGAGGGTCCTCGTGTTTGGTGGCATTCAGGTAGTTTGCTATCGAAGATGCAATGCTAATCTTAGGAAGGGCGGCCACTTGTGCGGCCTCAAAACAATTTTCTGGCAGCTCTTCTGCGACGGTCACGCAGTCATGGCTCATCTTCTTTGAGCTCGCTGGCGATGACGAGGTTGAAGAATGTCTAGACGAAGAGCAAGACATTGGAGAATGTGGACGCGTTTTGTGGTCTGAAACCAGCAGTGCGGTGAGGCCATTTTCCAGAGTAATCACCCGGTACTGTCTGATATCGTTAGGCGACTTGATAATGTCTTCCATTGTAACACCCCTTTCGATGGATTCCGCAAGGCTCTTCGATGAGCAGTTGCGTCTGCTTGAAATCTCTTTCAACAAAGAAAATTTACAATGTCCATGTCCGTGCTGAAGAACTAAAGCTATAGGGCTGGTAAGAGTCTTATGAAGCGTTCCTAAACGGCACAAAGCTGCCACGGTGCACTCGACAACGTAGAACCAGTTCCGCACCTGATCGTGAGGGCCAGCAGTCCATCAATCCGTCCTCATTCATGCGATCGCGACGATGAGCACAGTTCACGCACTCATAAAATGTGACTTTTCATATCGAACAGCTGTACTATTTTTTAGCAAACACACGCGGCATCGTAACAAGGACCGAACACCGGCTCTGGACTGACGTTGGCCATTGGCTTTAGCTGGCTCCTGCCCAAAGCTATTGTTGACTGTGGCTTTGATTGGTGCAGCAGCTTCGTCCTGCCACGTGACCTAGCAGCCTGCGCGCTGGATTTGAACATCGCTCTGAGAAGTCAGCGAGGCGCGCACTCGATCGAGACTTCTAGCGCTGCTTTTAGGTCGAAATGCGATTTCGTAGCAGTTCACACTGATTATTTCTAGTGACGTAAATGTAGATCCTCAAGTCTGTGACTCGTTCAAACTCAGTTGTCTGTGTTACGCCACACCAGCAGGAATATCCGCATTGCTGCCAACTAAACCAGCATTGCTTCTACATTCTTTTTTCGTGTTCGTCGTACGGATCCGATCACCGTGTTTTGAGACCATCCAGTCAGTGTTTTTGCTGAAGGTACGTCGGACGGAGCCGGTACATTTTTTTTTTTCTCGAGTACGCCGTGCGGATCTTACCGGCATGTTTTTCGAAGTATGGCCATTTGATAAGCGGATAAATATATACCCTGAAGAAGAGCGGTCTTCCGATCGAAACGTCGAGTCGAATAAACATGTTTCCTTTAACGAAGCGTATACTTCGCTATATACTCTTGTAAGCAGTCAAGTACTTCATGCTTTCGCAACACACACACACACACACACACACACACACACACACACACACACACACACACACACACACACACACACACACACACACACACACACACACACACACACACACACACACACACACACACACACACACACACGCACGCACGCACACGCACGCACGCACACACACACACACACACACACACACACACACACATATATAGATATACAGGGTGTTTTACCTAAGACTTTCTGCAATTTTTAAAAATAAGCTATTTGAATTAGATGCGCGCTTTTTCTGGCATAGCATTGTCAGTGGTGTAGTACATCATAATACAGCTAAGACGTGCTAACTAGCAGGCTTGTTAACCAATATTTAATAGTTAACTTTTAAACTATTACCGTTGGGCTCCTTAATTATTGAGAGGCATGCAGCCCACCGTAAGTAATGTCCATATCCGTTTTTAGAATTTCGAGAACGCCATTATCCTCGGCGCTGTGGCCCAACAAATTTCGCCTACATCGCGCCAAAATACATGCGGTTTGAGAAGCTTGCAGGCAAAGCAACCTCTCCAGTGAACCAAACTCGTCGAAATAGCCAAAATTTGTTGGCCCACTGCAGAGCCGAGGATAATCACGTTCTCGAAATTCTAAAAACGGATATGGACATTACTTACGGTGGGCTGCATGCCTCTCAATAATTAAGGAGCCCAACGGTAATAGTTAAAAAGTTAACTATTAAATATTGGTTAACAAGCTTGCTAGTTAGCGCGTCTTACCTGGATTATGATGTACTACACCACTGGCAATGCTATGCCAGAAAAAGCGCGCATCTAATTCAAATAGCTTATTTTTTAAAAATTGCAGAAAGTCTTAGGTGAAACACCCTGTATATATATATATATATATATAAACGTAATTCGGTTGACACACGGTCGAAAAAACAACAACTTTATTCTAACGTTTCGACCAGGGTCTGGCCTTCGTCAGAGTGATGGGGTACAGGCAAAAGACACAGTTTATAAGGGAATGTACGCGGGGAGGGAACATTTTGATTGGCGCATCGCAGCGGCAAACACCTCAGTATGAATCGCCAGTGAATGATAAATGTAGTAAAGAAAGCACAGTCAAAAATTACTAAATCATCGTGGAGTATAACTGCAATCACATTGTGAAAAAAATGTAAATAATACAAAAATGTTTTGGTCGTAGCTGAAATGCACAAGAAAAGGCGAACAGCAACAACAACAAAATAATAAAAGATCATCAGACACGAGGACACGGGTGAATACCACTTTTGATTAAACAACGCCTTTTGTGAAAGGGTATGGTACTAAGATGCGGTGCTATTTCAGAGATAAGCCATTTACTAAAAAAGAAAAAAGCGGCGCTAACAGTAAAAAGAGGACGAAAATGATCAGTGTAGATGAAACACGGCATGATACTATGAAGTGTTGCGGTTATGATGATAGACAAGTCAGCTTCCCAACATTTTCATTGAGACCGCAAGAAACAGTATTAAATTTGTGTATAAAAAATGATTCACGAACTTCGCGTTCATGATGGGTCTTGAAGCCTGATTCCAGTAAAGTTACTTGAATTTTTTCGAAAGGGTGCTTAGTGTTGTTCACATGTTTAGAGATAGGAAGGCTAGGCACTGTCTTGCAATGAGCTTTGTGATTATTGAAACGATATCGGAATGGTGTTTCTGTTTGGCCAATATACTGAATTTTGCAGACTGAGCATTCGAGCATGTAGATTACGTTGCTGGTATCACATGAGTAGTTTCCCCGAATTTTCACTTTGAAGTTCGATGCAGTGCTGGAAGCCGTTATTGATGTCATCATCTGTGAGCAGACTTTGCAACGTGATTTATTACATGGATGACAGCCGATCGACATACTTGTGCTTGTTTTAGACGAAGTGAGAATGTCACTGAGGTTTTTGCCACGGCGATAGACGACCCGGGGAGCTTGTTGAAAAATGTGTTTGAGTCGATCACTTTGCATGAGAATGACATGGTGTTTTTTCAAAATGCCCGCGACGTTTGGAACCGATGCTGAGTGGGTTAGTACCAGGTTGATATGCGAGTGATGGGATGGTTGGTGCTTTGCTTTGAGGAGTGCCTCACGGTCAAGAAGGCCTGCGCGTTCTACAGCGTCGTTTATTAATTGCGCAGGATATTTTCGTTTAGTCAGGGCGTTTCGGAGGTCAGTACAGTTTCTTTCGAAGTCGCGCTCGTCAGAACATATCCGTTTAAAGCGGACGGCTTGTCCATATGGAATGCTAGTCTTCCAGTGTTTAAGGTGGCTGCTTTCGAAATGTAAGTACTGTGGTCTGTCACTGGGTTTCCGGTATAAATCTGTGCTAAGTTTGCCATTCTTTATTGAAACTGTTACATCTAGAAAACTAATTGTGGTTGCCGAGTAAGAATGAGAGAAAGTAATGGCCTCATGCGCGTTATTAAAACTAGAGATGAATGATAGAAGTTCAGCTTCACCATGCTCCCAGATAAGAAAAATGTCGTCAATGAATCTTTTGTAGTAGAAGGGTTTAAATGGGTGCGTAGCAAGAAACTTGTCTTCTAATACACCCATAAATATGTTGGCGTAGTTGGGACCAATCCGTGTGCCCATCGATGTCCCGTTTATCTGGACATAATGTCTATTATCAAATTCGAAGTTGTTAAGTTCGAGTATTAATTTCAAAAGTATGGCTAGCGTGGGACCATCCACGTTAGAATCAAAGTCTTGCTTCTCAAAAGCCTCCACAGCTGACCGGATGCCGTCTAAATGGGGAATGTTAGTATAAAGCGACGCAACATCAAGGGTTACAAGCAAAGCACCATGGGGGATGCTGATGTCGGCTATCTCGGCTAAGAAGTGTGTTGTGTCCTTTATGAAGGACTGAAATGTTGCAGGAATTTTGTTGATAAGGGTGTCAACGTAGCTTGACAGTCTTTCAGTCACGGTTCCTATTCCGGAAATGATCGGTCGGCCTGGGTTGTTGGGTTTGTGAATTTGTTGGGTTTGTGAAAATTCACAAACCCAACAACCCAGGCCGACCGATCATTTCCGGAATAGGAACCGTGACTGAAAGACTGTCAAGCTACGTTGACACCCTTATCAACAAAATTCCTGCAACATTTCAGTCCTTCATAAAGGACAGAACACACTTCTTAGCCGAGATAGCCGACATCAGCATCCCCCATGGTGCTTTGCTTGTAACCCTTGATGTTGCGTCGCTTTATACTAACATTCCCCATTTAGACGGCATCCGGTCAGCTGTGGAGGCTTTTGAGAAGCAAGACTTTGATTCTAACGTGGATGGTCCCACGCTAGCCATACTTTTGAAATTAATACTCGAACTTAACAACTTCGAATTTGATAATAGACATTATGTCCAGATAAACGGGACATCGATGGGCACACGGATTGGTCCCAACTACGCCAACATATTTATGGGTGTATTAGAAGACAAGTTTCTTGCTACGCACCCATTTAAACCCTTCTACTACAAAAGATTCATTGACGACATTTTTCTTATCTGGGAGCATGGTGAAGCTGAACTTCTATCATTCATCTCTAGTTTTAATAACGCGCATGAGGCCATTACTTTCTCTCATTCTTACTCGGCAACCACAATTAGTTTTCTAGATGTAACAGTTTCAATAAAGAATGGCAAACTTAGCACAGATTTATACCGGAAACCCAGTGACAGACCACAGTACTTACATTTCGAAAGCAGCCACCTTAAACACTGGAAGACTAGCATTCCATATGGACAAGCCGTCCGCTTTAAACGGATATGTTCTGACGAGCGCGACTTCGAAAGAAACTGTACTGACCTCCGAAACGCCCTGACTAAACGAAAATATCCTGCGCAATTAATAAACGACGCTGTAGAACGCGCAGGCCTTCTTGACCGTGAGGCACTCCTCAAAGCAAAGCACCAACCATCCCATCACTCGCATATCAACCTGGTACTAACCCACTCAGCATCGGTTCCAAACGTCGCGGGCATTTTGAAAAAACACCATGTCATTCTCATGCAAAGTGATCGACTCAAACACATTTTTCAACAAGCTCCCCGGGTCGTCTATCGCCGTGGCAAAAACCTCAGTGACATTCTCACTTCGTCTAAAACAAGCACAAGTATGTCGATCGGCTGTCATCCATGTAATAAATCACGTTGCAAAGTCTGCTCACAGATGATGACATCAATAACGGCTTCCAGCACTGCATCGAACTTCAAAGTGAAAATTCGGGGAAACTACTCATGTGATACCAGCAACGTAATCTACATGCTCGAATGCTCAGTCTGCAAAATTCAGTATATTGGCCAAACAGAAACACCATTCCGATATCGTTTCAATAATCACAAAGCTCATTGCAAGACAGTGCCTAGCCTTCCTATCTCTAAACATGTGAACAACACTAAGCACCCTTTCGAAAAAATTCAAGTAACTTTACTGGAATCAGGCTTCAAGACCCATCATGAACGCGAAGTTCGTGAATCATTTTTTATACACAAATTTAATACTGTTTCTTGCGGTCTCAATGAAAATGTTGGGAAGCTGACTTGTCTATCATCATAACCGCAACACTTCATAGTATCATGCCGTGTTTCATCTACACTGATCATTTTCGTCCTCTTTTTACTGTTAGCGCCGCTTTTTTCTTTTTTAGTAAATGGCTTATCTCTGAAATAGCACCGCATCTTAGTACCATACCCTTTCACAAAAGGCGTTGTTTAATCAAAAGTGGTATTCACCCGTGTCCTCGTGTCTGATGATTTTTTATTATTTTGTTGTTGTTGCTGTTCGCCTTTTCTTGTGCATTTCAGCTACGACCAAAACATTTTTGTATTATTTACATTTTTTTCACAATGTGATTGCAGTTATACTCCACGATGATTTAGTAATTTTTGACTGTGCTTTCTTTACTACATTTATCATTCACTGGCGATTCATACTGAGGTGTTTGCCGCTGCGATGCGCCAATCAAAATGTTCCCTCCCCGCGTACATTCCCTTATAAACTGTGTCTTTTGCCTGTACCCCATCACTCTGACGAAGGCCAGACCCTGGTCGAAACGTTAGAATAAAGTTGTTGTTTTTTCGACCGTGTGTCAACCGAATTACGTTTATGTTCTACCGGATCCATCCGATCTTCACCCCCTTCTTATATATATATATATATATATATATATATATATATATATATATATATATATATCCGGTTACAATGTTTGTCACTTTTTTGGTTGCAGTGCGAACCGCAGAATTACTCCTGCTGTTTCCATGCCAAAATACGAGCTTTCCTGCCGTGTGCCGAAGTCCGCTTCATAAACGTTGAGCCTTTTTTGCGGCGAGCCGTGTTCTCCAGTGAACGCTAACTTAGGCGACAAGACAAAGCTGCGGGCTGGGCGCTTGCCTCGTCTTTCCCACACTACCCAAACAAATATATTTACCCGGAAGCGGATCGCTCGCGCCCCTGGTTTTCCAGCCGCTCTCCGTGCATGGCGATATGGAGCTAGCCTTCCTTTGCAGGCCCTTTCGTAGCCGCTGTACCAGCGTAGGCATCAAATAGATTCGACATGCCTTTTACCATGGTTGCGAGATATAATCTAAGAATTTAAGTGATGTGCCTGTTTGCTCTTCCTGCCGGTAAAGAGAAGCTAGCGTAATAATTAATTTCTGATGGACTGTTCTGCACGGTGAGATGCGTGTTGTGCCGGGCGCAGTAATTAAGCGTTCGCTGCCCGATCGAGCGAAGCGACAGTTTACGGGACTGTTTACTAAATGAGCGAATGCGCGTGTCTCTGCTAGGTCGTGTCGCCTGCCGCTGTCGCTTATATGTGACCTGGAGAGTGACAGCGGTGCTCGCTGCACGCAGCTGAGCATAAAAAAATGGCTGAGGCTTAGCTAAGGTTAAGCCTAGTCAGATGCGAAGCATATTGATGGCTAGGCTTGGTAAAGTTCCTCGCTTTGTTCTTCAGTTGTTGTAGAACGTTGTCGCCGAGCCGCATATTGAGCACGCCGCTTAGCCAGACGTTCATCCCGCTCTTCATCGGTCTCTGTGGCACGCTGAAGCTTTCGCTTCTCGTTCAAATCAGCCCTGCTTCTAGGCGGCATCCCAACACCTGGCCGCCTCGTAAGTGCCCGGAGAGCGAGGCAAGCTCAGCTTTATACCGCTGCTGTAGCGTCACGTGGTAAGCTGCAGCGCCACGCGGTCAGCTGCAGCGCCTCTGATGTGGAGCCTCCACCGCCGCGGCCGACCGCGCGAGCCGGCAGCCATCTCTCCTCTGCTGTGACGTCATGTTGTCACGTGGTCAGCCGCCGCGCCTCTGATGTGGAGCCTCCACCGCCGCGGCCGACTGCGCGAGCCGGCAGCCCATCTCTCCTCTGCTGTGACGTCATGTTGTCACGTGGTGTCACGTGGTCACGCTAAAGGTCAATGGTAGCTCCACCGCCGCGCTCGACGGGCTGTAGTGTAGCTCTAGTTATGATTCGCATAAAACACCGATCTGTGCCATTTGTGGAAGCGTGGAGATGTAAGAACGGGCGAATTTCTCTTTGGAGCCTCCTGGAAAGTCACGAAAACTGAGCTCTATGTACGCGTAGCAAGCAGCACGACGGGCATACGCGTTGGACGTGACTTTAGCCACGGGCCTACAGCGACGTCCCCCGTACCTTAATAAGAATCGACTGGGAACGTCGGACGTATCTTTGTCGACACTTCCCATAATAAAAGCTAATATGGTTCTATCCGGAACGATAGCAGCAGGTCAACTTCAGCATGGCATATTTTGAGTGGACACCGCGATTGTATGTGATGTCCACTGGGATCGGTTGGGATTTGCCAGATTAAACTGCCTACAATTTCAGTTCGTACCCAGTCAAAAGCCTGCAGGGTCTCCCAGACTACGATTGCAGGTGTAGGCTTCTGCTGTAATATTTCTGTGCGAGATTTGTCTTAGCTGGGATTAGTCTTGATTTTATAGGGATCTGCCAACGTGAAAATGACAAAAAAAAAACGTGGCTGAAAAATAAAATAAAGACCAGCTGTAGTTGCAACTACAGCTGAAAATAGAAAATTTAGTGCACAGAATTCACCTTGCAGGTGATTGATGTAGCTCTTGCTAATGATCACTTTATGAGACTGAAACACCCGCGTGAAACCCAGCGATGTACTATTTTCTTACTTTTTGTGTGTGAGCTACACAGCCAAACTGGTCTAAATTAATCCGAAGCCCAGACCTTCACGACGTGTCTACGAAGTTGAATGGCACAGTTCGTTTAAGAGAAGCAAAAAAGTGAGGAACACTTATCATACCTTTAAAATTGTTTTTCTCGCAGTAACATACCGAGTTTTAATTCCTATACAAATTTTAAATTCATTTAGGTATTTGAGATATGCATGCGCACTGCTTTTATCTACTGCAACCCACGCGCGCTTCAATTTGTATCTCAAGCACTACAAATAATTGAGAGTGTAGCAAGTTGGTGTGTCCGACATAACTTCACCAGCGAAAGTACGAGAAAACTAGAAGAAGAACACAGGACAACGCTGGACTAACAACTGAGATTTAATCGACAGACGGACCTAGGTCACCAAAACACGCATGAGTATCAGACGCGCTAAAAAAAACGACACAGATGCGGCGTGTTACCGAATAATGAATACATGTTCAAGTTCCGGCAAACAACAAAAGAAAACTCTTTTGCTTATCAACCTTACACGCGCACACTTCTGCTCGGGAAATTAAATTCCTTGTTCGTGAGTAACAGAGACCGTGCACTGACGCACGTGTCACTGCCTTGCAGCCTGGTAGGCCCCCTGAATTTTCCTCTCCGCCCTGTTTTTTTCCTTTTCCAATGACTGAGATGCTGTTAAAAGCCGGAACACAGTTTTCACAATTCCTGCAGTGACGTGGGAGATTACTTTGATCAGACACATATTTTCCAGGGAATTGTTATGTTCGCGTGCCCGACCATTTACACATCTGCCAGTTTGGCCCGTGTACACCATACCAATCAATCAATCAATCAATCAATCAATCAATCAATCAATCAATCAATCAATCAATCAATCAATCAATCAATCAATCAATCAATCAATCAATCAATCAATTTGCGCCAATCAAGGTGATGCTGGGTGCACAATCAAAAAGCCAACGAAGTTGTTGGCTTGACAGGGACCACGCTCCCGGTTACACTTTTGCCGGCAGAAGCAAAAGCGAAAAACCGGCAGTAGGAGCAAACGCAATTTCGCAAGCTTTGCAATGATTTTCTATATACGAAAAAAGAAAAAAAAAACACAAGAGCAGAGTCATATTTACAGATGCAAATTATGGGTGAAAATATATACACAATAGCATTATTCATCAACTAATACAGTGGCATACATTAGCATACAATAGCACAAAAGATACAGCAGCATGCATTAGTTTACAATAGTACAAAATATAGTAGCATACATTACTCTACAGTCGTACAAAACAAAAATTAGGAAAGAAAAAAAGTTTAAACAGCACTACTTGGGAGAGACGACTGCAGCACATTGGCGGAAGCATATCGGATAAACTGCAATTTCCAATATCAAGGGCTTAGTGTGTCAATGTGAATATTTGCAGCGCCTAGTTTATTAAGTAGCACAGGTAACTGGTGTCGTAATCTCTGATGTCCATAGTTTCACCTGCTGAAGGGGACCTTCCAGTATAGCATGTAACGGAACTGCTATGGTTTTATGTTTTGCGTTAGTTGTGCCATTTCCTCCAGAAGTCTAAAGTTGACGGACTGGGATGATGTTAAAGTAGCTCGAATAAACTTGCTGCGGGTGAGTCGTACGGGGCTGTTGGTTATGTATTGCGCACTGTCTTTTTGTGAAGGACCTGTAATTGATTTGAAAGAAGCCAACAGCCACAGAAACCAAGGGGCACAGGGAATTTTTTTTAATTGAATTATTTATTTTGTGGTGTTGATCTGTAATTGATTTGTGTTTTTAACGCTGTAGTTCCCCATACAAGCAGAACATAATTTAAATGACTAGAAAAGAAAGAGAGTTGTAAATTAAGAGCACTATTTTCTGAGGAAGCATGCTTCGGAATTTGCTTATTACACCACAAGCTTTAGAAAGTTTTTGCATCAGTGTGCGTACGTGCTCATTTCATGACATGTGTTCGTTAAGAGATGATCACGCTAGCGTTTTCATATGTGTTGTCGTCACTCTGTCTCCGTCCCTGTCCTCGTGGTGCCACAACAATATGTTTTAATTCATATCAGGCCTGGACACATGGAAGTCTGTCGACAACTGTAATTCTCGTTCGAAACACCACTGGCTTTTTTTTTTTTTGGTGTTGTAGCTAAAAAAAAACTGCCTTTACTCCATTCATATAGAAATGCGGTTCTGCCAATCCGGGCGAGTTCTTGTGCCCAGAACGCTACACTGCGGGCCTCGGGTAGTGATAGAAAGAAAATTCGGCAATGTTTTATTCTACGCGATATCCTAAATAGCTTATTCTAAGATGGTTACACGTCAGCCGCATCGTTCGAGTTTCGCAAGAAAAGTTGCGCGGTTTAGTCTGTCAAATGCTTTAGATAAAGTAAGTAACCTGCTTTCAAAATTATTTCATATTATTTATTTTAATTGAAGAAGTGCTTGAGTAGTGGACCTTCCAGATCGAAACCCGCGTTGTGCATTAGACAGAATTGAATATTTCTCACAAAACATGGTTATTCTAGAAAATATTACCTTTTCGGCTTATCTTGTAAGCAACAGGGGTATCTTGTAAACGACACGAGTTGAACAAGCAACGAACTTGTTGGCATGCTTCACAGGGCTGCCCTCGGACATCTTCCCCTCGCTGGCCTTCGCGATTCTTGAACATAAACCAGACATCTTGCAAGGTAAATTGGTAAACTGATTTTTGAGAAAAGGAAATGGCGCAGTATCTGTCTCACATATCTCGGTGGACACTTGAACCGCGCCGTAAGGAAAGGGAGGAAGGTGAGAATGAAAGAAGAAGAGAGAAAGAGGTGCCGTAGTGGAGGTCTCCGGAATAATAATTTCGACCACCTGGGGATCTTTCACGTGCACTGACATCGCACAGCACACGGGCGCCTTTTGCGTTTCGTCTCCATCGAAACGCGGCCGCCGCGGTCGGGTTCGAACCCGGGTACTCCGGCTCGGTAGACGAGCGCCCACTGAGCCACCGCGGCGGGTCTTGCAAGGTGCAGAAAAGATTGCCGTCATGCCGTGCCATTATGCCACTTCTTCAGGTTATGCGAGATACTGTGAAGATAGGGCACTACTTCAACCTTCTTCCTCTAACATTTCCCAAATCTCGCCAATTTTCTGCAGCATCGACTCGCCAACTGAGGAGCAGCGCTCCGCGCGACATCAGCGCGCTTTGGAGCCAGTTCCCAGCGGCGCTTTTCTAAGTTGACTAGCCCGAACCAACACTACGCAACACTGTAAGTACACTATCTAGAATTTAATTTACTTCATCGTGTCATCTTCGTTTTAAAATAAAAATTCACAAAGAAAAATTAGGTGTTATTAAAGTTTTGCATTACATAACTCTGGAACCGAAAGTCCTAAGCCAGCGTAAGGGACATGGAGATCATCGCTTCCCACGCTTCCGACGCGTGCACGCAACTTTTACGCAAGCAGCAGAAGCGCAAAAGTTTCAGTTTTCTGTTTTCAGTTGCGCGTTCCAGTGTCGTGTGGAGTCCTGCAGACGGTACAGTCAGTACAGTCTTATGGATAGATTGACCCGCGCTCGAAACCTTTCTGATTGTTAAGAGTCACGACGCTCTTACAGCGCACGCTGTCAAAGTCCGCCATCAGTGGCGTGTTTACTTTCGGAAATGTCGCAAGGAATGGACCAAATCATTGCTGCAGATAACGTTTCGTCTCAGGTAAGAGATTCTCACCTGCGCAAAATCAAGTGCTGTAACTGTCAGCTGTGCTTTGGAAACTGCGCGAAAGAACCGATGCGTAATAATGTCGGTTGAAATAAAGTTCTGATTTCTGTGATTTTCACGTGTACATGTTTCAGGCTGACGAAATAGAGGCACTGAGCGCAATATACCAAGATGATTGGAAGGTTGAAGATGCTGCGAAACGGGTCTACAAGATAGAATTGTGCAGCGAAGACAACGGTGACAAGCTGAGCTTCCAGGTATTTATATAATTATATAGTTTCCAGGTAGCCGAGTTTCCATAATATTTTTTCTTCATGGTTGTTTTAAATGCCAGGTTACGTTACCACCAGAGTATCCTTCAGAAGCACCACCGTTCTACGAAATAAGGTAAGCGCATGGAAGTTTACTGCAGTAAAATTACATGCGTGTTACGTTGATATAGCTGCATGGTAGTACATGCTGTTCAAAACTCAGCTGGCAACGCCGTTACGAACAGTTTAATGTAGGCGCCGTGTACTGTCGTGTCATTTTTACCTGTACTTGTGCTTTTTCAGCGCGCCGTGGATGAGCCAAGAGAGAAAGGCAAGGCTGTTGGCTGCCTTGGATGACCATTTTTAGTATGTTGCCATTTAGAGTACTGTTTTGCAATCGTATTAGTGTGCATGTGTACATAAGTGCTGCAACATGCAAAATTCGCTGTGCTGTTTACACTGGGGAGTGAGTGAGCGTCTCACAACTGCTGTGCTGGGGTAGTTGCATGCTTCAGGCTTCTCTTTTATGGAGTGTGGTGCCTTGAAAATATATTTGTACAGTTTGAATCTGGTGAAACTCATTTTGTGCTTTCTTCTCTTTCTGTGTGTGTCCTGTTTACCCCTGTATGTGTGCTTTGGTGGCATTCGGGAAGCCCCCGGTCACAATTTGAGCGTCTAGTGTTTCCTCATCTTCTTCACAGCAATCACATTGGTGAAAATATCATCTACGACTGGATCGAGATTGCTCGCCAAGAAGTGCGTGAAGGTCTTGTTGAGAGGAGATCATCGTATGCCAGTGATGATGAAACACCGGAAATGGTAGAATCATTAGATCTGCTGACGATGGAGCCAGACATTCCATCTCCTGGTACGGTTTAAACTTTTGTTTCTGTAGAGTAAACCAGCAGCACTGGGTTTAGCTCTCCAGCATAGGGAGAGCCCACTTTTATGAACTTGCAGTAATTACTAGCGCATTTTTAGTGGCGCCATTAGCATCCTCCTTTGTTGAAACATTCTGGTAATTTGCTGAAGTATGTGCTTGCTTTGAAGGTGGCTTGATTTTTCAAGTGCCAGTGCATTCCACTATGCAGTGCAGCCACCTCATAACTCGTTTAACAACTGCAGACAAAATAGAGGACACTACTTTAATGGCGCAAATTTACATGTGCATCTCGCCGTATTATGATGCAGCTAGGATTTGAAGCGAGTTGAATTTTTGGTGGCATCTTCCAAGCCCATGCATTAGTTGTATGTAGTAAGCCAGATATTAAAAAAAATTGATTTGAAAATGCAGTTGGTGATTTAGGACTTACAGATTCTTGGCAGTAACATTTTCAGTCATAAGATGCATTCAAATTTCCAAATTGTGAAGGGCATGGAACCAGCTGTGATTTGCAACCAAGGAGCATCTCTACAGTATACCAATGTTCACCCTTGTAGATGGGTCACTTTCTGGAATTGTCTGTTCGGAATGAGAGTTGTCGGTCGTGACATTACCAGCAACAAGAAGCCAGACATAAAACTACCTCCACATGACTTCTGAGATGCCAGTAATTGATTTAGCGGTTTTACAACTCTCGCCACAAGGCTGGAAAATTGAGCAGCATGTGACCATCCTGCGCCTGACACTTATAGACCAAAATGGTCACAAAACCTTCGTGGCTCGCAGGTGTGAATGTGCCAACGTACTTTGTCACATTGACTGTGTTACTGACAACAGCTTTAGAGTATTGGGGTCTTAAGGAAGCACTTCTGCTTGTGCTGTTCATTTGCTGCTTTGAGGCCATTCAAATTGCACTGTTTGAATTCAAACACTTAGATATGAAACTGCATTACCATTTACAGAAAGACCTTGCAATTCTTGTCAGCTACTTCACTGTCAGCCTCACTGCTATGTCTTGAAACTATGCTAGGCCTGAGGTAGACTGGCATAGAACTCAAAACTGTGAATCTATGCTCATGAAAGAAGCAAGGAAACTCAGTAGTGGTAATATGGCAAGTCTGGCAGTTGTCGGAACCAGTATGGCAATGGCTGTCTGCTGTGCTATGTTTATATGAGACTAAGAAATTTTCAGGTTATGTGCTTGCATCGTCATAAGTAGCGACTAGTGGCATATGTCAGATAACTTTTCTTGGGTCTTGAATCAAAAACGACATGCTATGCTTAAAGCTAAAGCATGAAGCTAGAAAAGAAAGCACTTTGTGTCCGTACTTTGTTAATAAATTCCTTGTACTGCTGGAAGGGACATTCTCATTGAGGTGTGAGAGATCTTGTTACAGAGACACTTCATTAGGTAACAAACTTTCTGCAACAGGCATCTCGAGTTCTACTGTTTACACATATCGGGTAATGCATTTAAGCGACTAAAACCTTTTATCATGAACCATGTGCTAATACATAACCGCAGATAGATAAATTTCTCAAGGTTTGCTTTCATTGCTTTATTTCAGCCATAGATTTCAGAGGGAGCTTGAATATCTTTCACGGTGACATACTGGAGGATCGTAGAAGTGTATTTCAGGCTCACCTTGCTGAGGTCCATGCAGTGAGAGAGGTGCGTAATATGCTAGTGCATAATATTTGGTAATTTTGCATGCTACTCTAAAAGTGAGCTTGGCATTACTGCAAATTAAGTGAGTGGTCTTTCATGCATTACATTTTCTGTAGGGACACTAT
Source organism: Amblyomma mixtum (assembly GCF_055824585.1). NCBI lineage: Eukaryota > Metazoa > Arthropoda > Arachnida > Ixodida > Ixodidae > Amblyomma > Amblyomma mixtum. Next base: position 78,575,510 of record NC_143014.1, read on the forward strand.
GCCCTTGTTTTTGCAGTAAACTCAACATGCAGCTTGGCATGCAAACTGCACATGATTATTGTAGATTTGGCTGCATTTTCAGACATGGCGCAGTGCATTTGTGCGACTGAGCCTCCTGCTAGCAAAATTGTAAGTTGAAAAGACAAGAAGAGCTAGCTTGCATGCAAGTTGGTCTAAGCATGGGCTGACTTCTGTTTTACTTCTCTTCTGTAATTAGTGTGGGGATCAAGCTTGATCTGCACTTATGTGGTCATGGTAGATTCAAGGCCTGTCTATTTTTCTACCGGCTCCAGTGTTTTAGTTACTGAGTAAGCTTTTTGTAGGCTTTCTGTTATTTCTGTGCGAAGTGGAATATTTTATGTATAGCATATACTGCAGCCATTTGAAGTTGTTTTGACCTGTTGTTCTTGGTAATTGACCCGAAAGATGTGGGTTCAATCCTGGCCGGGGCGGTCATGTTTCAATGGAGGCAAAATGCTAGAGGCCTGTCTACTGTGTGATGTCAGTGCATGTTAAAGAACCCCAGGTGGTGTAAATTTCTGGAGCCCTTCACTACGACGTCCCTCATAGCCCGAGTTGCTCTGGGACGTTAAACCCCCCATAAACCAAACCGATCTGATTGCACAGGTATATTCAGTTGGGCTTCTTCAACCGTGTTTCTAATAAATCTAAATTAAGCACATGTTGTAGCTTGAAAGTGAGGCTGGGTCATTGCTGGCCCGATTTTTGCTATGTAATTCCATCCGAAAGTGATCCAGAAATAGCTGTCATATGACAGTTTTTCCCATCAATAAGTTAGAAAGACAATTGCTCGGTTGCTATTTCTTACAAGTAGGTAGATTGACCTGGTGGCTTAACTTAATTTTATTTCAAATATTGCCATGTAAAAAGCAAATCTTTCACTTAAGGGGGAAGCCTGGTCTTGAAAAAAAAAATTTTTATTAATGATGCCACAGTTAAGAAATCTTCAGAGAATATGTATTTTTGTGTGCTGATTCTAAATATGTCATTTAATTTCATGTAAAACACTTCCTTGGGCACTTATGTAATTTTTATGCATGTATTTTGTGAAGAGCTTTGAAAAAAATTCTTGCAGGAAACTTGCTGAAATGTATGCCGCGTTGGGTTCTCTTGACACCGAGGAATGCAATAAGGGTAGAATTGTCTTCCTGGCTATCGTAGAACTTGAATAATATGGTACTGAAGGTGCCACTTCAGAAACAGGAATACACAATTTTCTTCTCATTTCTGAGGCGACAACTTCAAAACCCTATAACTTAAGTTCTATGATAGGCAGGAAGACAATTTTACCCTTATTGCATTCGTTGGCATCAAGAGAACCCAATAGCATACATTTCAGCGAGTTTCCCACAAGAAATTTTCTTCAAAGCTCTTTGCAAAATAGTTGCATAAAACTTGCATAAGTGCTCAAGCAATTGTTTTGCATGAAATTAAATGACATGTCTAGAATTGGTGCACAAAAATACATGTTCCCTGAAAATTTTATAACTATGACCAGATTAACAAAATTTTCTTTTGAAGGACAGGCGCCCGCCTTAAGGTTCACAAATTTGTATATCTTTTTCAGAAAAATACATTCTCTGTAGTGTCAGTGTGAAAACTTTCATTACTGTTTTCTTAATGTGTCAGGTTTTTGTCAGGTTTTCTGACCACCAAGAATGCCCTTGGTGGTCAGAAAAATCCAAAGTAAATGGCACAGAGAACGTTAACAATTCACCTAATCATAAGGCAAAATTCAAAGGGATATTATAAAGGAATTTTTTCATCTAGTCTAGAGGAAGTTCTAGTCCGTGGTCTTTGTGCGCAAATATCAAGAAGCCAACATGTGTAAGAGTCGGTAATTGTAGGTGGATCAAAAGTGGTGACCCTTTGCTTCTAACAACAAAAAACACACTAAGCAAGTAATTCAAGTGAAGGTGGCTCAAAGCCACACCAAGTTCTGGTGTTCTGAGCATTGCATGCAGTGACATTGAACTTCAAAGGAGACTGTTGTATGTTGCACAGAGCTTTCCAGAAAGGTAGTGCTAATCTGAGAAAGACTGACACATGCCTGGGTAAAACTACAATGTGGTCAGTACTCATGGAGTAAAACTCACTTGTAAGATTGCATTTGAAGCAAAGCAAGTGCATGCCTTAGGCACTCTTCCTGGTGTAAAATGCACTGTGCGAAAAGCCATGTTTGTATTAGAGCCCTTCAAATAGGGAAGAATATGGATATAGTTCTGCACTAACTTTTAAGTAAGGAAATCCAGAAATGCTGATGACAGAGTAGACAGTACTGTTTTCTTTTACACCAAGTTTGTGTTGATGTAAATCCAGAAAGCAATTTCTTTCATTTAAAAATACCTTTTTCAAACTTAGCGCATGGTTAGCTGTGGTGGCAAGCACATGACAGCGATTTAGGTTCTTGCTCAGACAACCAAGGGCAGTTTTTGGTCCTCAAAAACCAGATTTTTGGGGAAAATGGATATTTATATTTTACATCAACTCTACTGGGTATATTAAAACAATTTCAAAACATAGCTGTCTTGTGTGCCTGTCGGGCAGTATAATTTGTGTGCTTGAAGTTTTCGACACTGTATGGAAAAAAAAAATTAAAATTTTTAATATTTAGTCCTGATCGTTATGTAACACGACTGCTTTTCATATGGCAGCATTTGAAATAAAATGTAGTTGAACAGCTGAATCAGCCTATTTTCTTGCAAGAAATGCCATTAGAATGATTCTATCATGCATTTTTTGGGGGGAAAAACAGCGCATGACAGGCCTTGTACTGGCTGTCATGAAAAGTGAAAAGCCTTCGAAATAACCAGTAAGTTTTGAATGGCAAAAACAAACCAGGAAACTCCATTTTGCAGCACTGCCAAAAACAATTTTTTCATGTTAAATACTTCATGTTCTAGAAAAAAACACTGGATTACTTGGCGTGAAATGACCCTGCTGCTTTTCATATCGCATTACTGGTCTGCAAACCTCCTTTTTTGTGACAATGCGCCTGTTAAACTTTTCATAGGTTGAACAAGTCCTGAATCAATTGAAGACAAACAAAAAAATAGCAGAAGCCACCCACAACATTTGGGCTTATCGGTATGTAGACCTGTCTTTTCCTGCATTCTTGAAGACTTCTGTTGATGCTAATCATTTGCCCAATCTCCTTTCCTAGAATTATGCAAACAGAGCCCCGCACTGTTTTGTGCAAAGACAGTGAAGATGATGGAGAGACGTATGCAGGAAATCGCCTCCTTCATTTGTTGGACGTAAGTTCTGTTCTTGTGCTTTGCATCTGAAACAAGTATTCTGGTGTACAGCAAGTGGATTGTGGTTATGCAGATGCATGGCCTTCGGTACACGTTGCATTGTGGTAAAGGTATTGTGGTAAAGGTATTGTGGTAAAGGTAAAGGTATTGTGGTATATGTGCTTAATTTAACTATTGTCAAAAACACACACACGCACCTTATGCTGACGGTGCAGTAGTTTTCCAGCTGTCCGTCACACAGTACCACATGCACTTAAAGTCATAGACTTACATTACCTCACTCAATACTATCATTTGAGAGCAATTTCTGCTATGTCAAACGTTGATGGCAGCATATTCTTTATTTTGGTTCAGCTACACACTTTTAAGAATCTGCTTAAGTATGCTCTACTGCAAGGGTTTCTCTGACCGTTCACAAACGCAACCCTTGAGTTTCTTGAAATGGTTTTCAGTTCCCCAAGCATTAAACCGTTACACTCACGCATACTCACTTTATTTTGGGACTAACCATAGTGTAGTTGCTTATAACAAGTTGTTTCGCTCCAAAGCCAGTCATTATTAATTTAATTCGGCCATTTCTTGTGGGGGCTGTGCATATGCGTGTTTTTTCTTTTTTTTTTTGCATGCGTGTTGGGTGGGAAGGAGTGGAAGCTGAGACATGCAGGTTTCCTCAGAATTTGGCAGCCGTCGAGATTCTTCGCAGCTGAAGAGATTGAGGGCCTTTGCTCTAGTGCCACGCTTGAGTGGTTGCATCCCAGCGGCTCTTGGTGTGCTCCAGGCCTCACTTACAGCATTTTGCGTGTACAAACATTATTTTGGAATGGGATGCATGCTTATGGTAGCAGATGTGACATATCAAACATTGAATTCTGTTCTGTTTGGCGGGCCTGTGACATAGACCCGTCATTGCATCCCTGTCTGTTAAGACTCCCTTAGTGCCCCCCCCCCCCCCCCCCTTCTAAAACTGTTGCTTGTGCTCCACACCAACAGATTCTCGACGTGAAAAATGTTCTCATAATTGTCACTCGTTGGTATGGAGGCATTCATCTGGGCCCAGATCGCTTCAAGCACATCAACAAAGTGGCCAGAGATCTCCTTGAACAGCGTGGTTACATCAAAAAGGAAGTGCTGACGCCAGATTCCAAATCCAAGGCAAAGCAGAAGAAACCAAAGGGCAAGAAAACCTGAGAAGCATTTTTGAATCCATGCTTTCCCGAGTGAAAACTAGTGCCAAGCGTTACCACTGCCACGCTCTGCTGTTGAAAACAGACGCTACTTCGGAGAGATTGTCTTTTAAGATTGTCTTTTAAGATCCTTAATTGGTTCAATGTGTGCACCTTTGAAATTGCTGCAGTTCATCTAGGCCTTTTATTTTCTGGAGATTGAAGTCCCAAACTGAGCTACCTAGTCTTTCAGTAAAAATTTTCAGAGAAAGCGCCAATAATATTTATGTATGGATAATGAGCATCCTTAAACAGAATGTATGGGTTCAAGCAAATTAATATTTGAGCCCTCGTTAGGCACTTTTTGCAACATTAATGGCTTATGCAATTGTAAAACACTGACATGCAAGTAAGATGGGCACTTGTGCACAATGTCAATTTTGTGGCTTTCATGCCTGTAAGGCAGAGGCAGGAAATTGTTCACTGTGTGTACCAGTCACCACTGCAAGCGCAGTATCCTGCAACTCGGAATTGGTTGTGTGCATTTTCAACACATAGTGCATGGTAAAACGTTTCAACTGTCAGCTTTTCTGCTATTCTGCACCTTAGACATGCAGTATAATTTTTCTCGGTAATTCTGTGGCAAAAACATGTTGCAACAAATTAGTAGGTTGTCGGGCAATAGGTGAAAGTGGTTGGTTGGTTTGGTTTACGGGGTTTAATGTCCCAAAGTGACTCGGGCTATGAGGGATGCCATAGTGAAGGGGTCCGGAAATTTCGGCCACCTGAGGTTCTTTAAAGGTGCACTGAAGAGGAATCTGAACTTGTCTTTTTTGCCGCGGGAACTCAATCTACAGGTTCCAAGCATTCTTAGAAACTTTGAATTATTGCTCTGTGCGGCCGATTTTCATAATTTAAATCGGATTAAATGTCCTGGCTCCCGCCTTTTTTTGAACTCGCCGCAGATGGTAGGAGGAGTCAACTAATGCATGGAGTGCCTTTCAGGCAGTCGCATGACGGCTTTGCTTTCGCTTTTATTTTGTTTTTGTTTGTTTGTTTCCATGAATAAATAGACCCAGTCGCAGACTACGTAGCCGCAAATTAGGCCCTCGGAAATAACGCGTGGACTCTTAGCTTTCGCTGGTTGCTACGTATCACTCCGCCGATGGCGGAGCGGCCAGCCACCACAGGACTGGGTGAGAGGTTAGTTGACTTCTTCTACTGTCTGCAGCGAGTTCAAAAAAAGGCAGGAGCCGGTATGTTTCATTTGATTTAAATTATGGAAATCGGACGCACTGGACAATAATTCGAAGTTTCTAAGAAAGCTCGGAACGTGTAGATCGAGTTCCCGCGGTAAAAAGATGAGTTCAGATTCCTCTTCAGTGCACCTTTAATGTGCACTGACATCGCACAGTACACGGGCCTCTAGAATCTCGTGTACTGTACGATGTCAGTGCACATTAAAAAACACCAGGTGGCCAAAATTTCCGGAGCCCTTCACTACGGCGCCCCTCATAGCCTGAGTCACTTTGGGACATTAAACCCCATAAACCAAACCAACCAACCACTTTCACCTCTTGCCCGACAACCTGCTACTTTGTTGCAACGTGTCCTTTGCCACAGAATTACCGAGAAAAATTATGCTCCATGCTTAAGGGGTGGAAATGCAGAAAAGCTGACAGTTGACCATGCACTAATAGGTGAAAGTTATTACTGTAAACATGTTTTATGTGCATTAAACCTGCATATGCAGAGCCCACATGTTATTAAATATGCCATATAGGGAACAAAAAAAAAAAGATGTCTGAAGCTCGCTCTAGTATTGAAAAAGGCATCCAAGATGTTCCATAACCAAACGAACTTGGGGATGGCTAAACCTCTCAAACATGTTTTGCCCGTGGAGGAATCTACTTTGTGATGGAAGTTTGGATGCTTGTCCACATGCGATTTTTCATTTTTCATCACTGAAATGTGTAGATTCTGCAGCCTCGCGACTAAAGGCGCACTAAAGAGGAATTTAACTCGTCTTTTTACCGCGAGAGCTTGATCTACACGTTCCGAGCATTCTCAGAATCTTTGAATTATTTTCCTGTGCGGCCAATTTCCCTAATTTAAAACGGATTAAACGTCCCGGCTCCCGCCTTTTTTGAACTCACCGCTGACTGTAGGAGGAGTCAACCAAGCATTCAGCCAGTCCCGTGGAGCGATACGTAGCGATCGGTGAAAGCAAAGAGTCCACGCATATTTTTATTTCCATGGGCCTAATTTGCAGCTATGTAGTCTGTGACTGAATCTATTTATTCACAGAAACGTAAAAAACAACATAAAAGCGAAAGCGAAGACTCCATGCGACTGCTTGACAGGCACTCCACGCATTTGTCGACTCCTCCTGCCGTCAGCAGTGAGTTCAAGAAAGAGCGGGAGCTGAGACGTTTCATCCGATTTAAATTAGGGAAATCGGCCGCACAGGACAATAATTCGAAGTTTCTGAGAATGCTCGGGGAGCGTAGATCAAGTTCCCACGGTAAAAAAGACAAGTTCAGATTCCTCTTTAGTGCACCTTTAAGCAGAAAGTGATTGTACTTGCCAGCAATAGATGTGGCTTGTGTGATGGTTGTCGCTGGCTGCACCAAATTGGTGTTATGGCATGGTTTTTGAGGCACTCAGCTGCAGCACCTAACTCTGTGGGGATGGTAGAAAGAACTATAGAGAACATTGTGCCACAGCTGCCCTGTTACTTTACTGATTGAATTTGCAGGATTAATTGTAAACAGTGTGCATAAAATGCAGTAGGAAGTTGCTTTCTCTTTGATGCGATGAGGAATGTTAAACTGTTTTTTTCCTCTCTCACTTCTGGAGCAGGTTTTCTATAAAAGTAAACTAATGCCAGCAAGCCTGTGATGTCAAATTTTGTAACAATTTTATATTATGCAATATGCTATGAAAGTTCGAACCTTTTGTATTCCTTTGATACTGACTTCATGTACACTGCAATTCAAGGGAATATTACCTTCCTCATGCAACAGCCTAGCTCAAATGGTTTTTATATGGATTTACATATAGGTTTGGACGTATTCAGAAAAATGCAGATAACATTTTGCATTTTTTTGCAAGCTTGTACCTTTATCCCACCCATGCTGCTGCCAGTGTTAATAGATTTCTAGAGCAAGAGTACCTGCAGGGCTCTCCTCTTTAGTGAAATTTGACTACCCAAATGGGAAGGTAGCCTATGCTAATTTTAGGGGTCGTATTTTCCAACGTCTCGTTTTCTTCTCATTTATCGCTGTGTCATCGATCGTAGCTTCTCAGTGATGTAGGCTGCGGCAGACGACACCAGAAGAGAGGAGAATGAAATTAAACAGTGCAAAATACGGCCCCTAGTGTCATTGCGGTCAGACGTTGCTACTGTCTTGTACAGTGGACTACATAAAACAGCACTGTTCTCTTTAATCGTATGCTGTCAACAGCTTGACACAACTCTTATATTAGTCGTGGTGTAGCTAGCTTACCTGGGCCACTTGCAGGTACAGGGTCAGTCGAAAGTTCCAAGGCCACAAGGTCTGCTTTCAAGTGCTATAGTCGGGTAGTTACGACACTCCCGAAGCCGAAAATCTCTCTAGAGGATTGGAGAAGTATCATTGATACCTTTGCGGCTATCATAGGCGGCAGGATATGCCGCTGAAAAGCAGACCCTGTGGCCTGGAAGCTTCCGACCACCCCTGTACATCTACTTCGGTGCACTTTGTGGTAGCTCTTTTCAAGCCAATCATTAGTAGGCAGCATATCTACTCTCCTGTTGGCGTTTGTTTGTGATCTGAAGTTTAGACGCTGAAGTCATTGCTCATGCTCATGTCATGCTTGTCAAGCTGTCTGTGATCTGAAGTTTAGAGGCTATAGTCATTGCTCATGCTCATTGTTCATGTCATGCTTGCCAAGTCCTGTGAAGTGGTGCTTATATTTTGATGTGTTGAGTGCATCTTTAAACTTGTCCTCTGGTCATATGTTGTGCACTCAGTGTGATTCTTTGCATTACTTTACTTCACTGGTGGCCATTTAGTTGTGCATTTAGCTGTCCAAGCAGCACTCAGTGTGATTCTTTGCATTACTGTACTTCACTGGTGGCCATTTAGTTGTGCATATAGCTGTCCAAGCAGCACTCAAGTGTGATTCTTTGCATTACTGTACTTCACTGGTGGCCATTTAGTTGTGCATTAAGCTGTCCATGCAGCACTCAGTGCAATTCTTTGCATTACTGTACTTCACTGGTGGCCATTTAGTTGTGCATTAAGCTGTCCAAGCAGCACTCAGTGTGATTCTTTGCATTACTGTACTTCACTGGTGGCCATTTAGTTGTGCATATAGCTGTCCAAGCAGCACTCAGTGTGATTCTTTGCATTACTGTACTTCACTGGTGGCCATTTAGTTGTGCATTAAGCTGTCCAAGTCATGGTGAAGACATCTGAAAGGCCTTTGACTGTTTCAAGTGTGATAGCAGCAGAGATTGATGGACTGAACCACTGGCTTTAAAAAAGTATTTATTGTAGACAATCATCGAAAAAAAAAAAAAAGTGGGCTGCATACATTCCCAGCTGCATTTATTCCTAGCAGAAGAAAGAATGCTGATTAAAAAATGTAAATACAATATTGACGAAAATATTTTTCTGGATTCTGGTTGGGTGCTCGTGTAAATATGAACCAAAACCTATTAGCCGAACATGTAAATATGAACAGAAACCAACTAGTCAAATAGTAAGTGCTTTTAAATCATGTAAACAGGTTTGGCAAATGTGAATTTTGTTAGCAGTGCCCTCTCATTGTTTGATAAAAGTGAATAGTACTTGTGCTTAAGGGACACTGCTTAAATTTGATTTCTACAAAACAGACAAAACAATAAAGGCATCAAAAATGATCCCTTAGTGTGCTCATTTCACACACTAATTAATTTGCTCAATACCATCACCCTGTGCAGGTTCTAGATGCCTTTACACTGAATGTCTCAGCCTGTGCGTATAAAAACCTATCTGCACAGGTTAAAAATTATAAAAGCAAAAGACTTTATATGGTATTACCTCATGAACATTGATCTGTGCATTTGCATGAGAATAACTGTTTCCTCACTATAAAAAAATACTTGGTTCTGCCTTGCACAGCTAGCTTAAAATTAGCACATTCATGAAAATAGTTAGTTACATGTTGAAAAACTCTCAGCACAGCTCCCTTGTATGTCAAACTGCTGCTAATGCATTGTTGCCGCAAAATGAAATATCTATACCAAAATAGACCTGCCGACATCAGCTGCAGTACAGCTTAAAAACAAAAATGCTGACGTGACCAATGCTGGCCCATGAAAAATCAAGCTGGTGAATGGTTTGGCTTTTCTTTGCAAATGCCTTCATGATGTATCTGACCAAGACACATCAGTGATTTCCAGCCTGTGGTCCAAAGTGCAAATCCATGGCCCTTAAGCTAAACGGCAGCACCAATAATGGGTGTCTGCACAGTTGACGGCTGGCCTTAATTTTTCAATACAAGCTACTCCCATCAAGGCAGCTCCTAGTACTCCAGTGGAACACACAAAAAAGGAGCTTGCAAGCACGCAATATCTTTAAGTGTACAGTGATAGAGCTCTATATGTGGCAAATCTGAATCACAGTTGCCTTTCCCTCACTACAGCAGCAGATTTTTTGAAAAACAAGCCCTTAGTACACTTACAACTTGCACCTTAAAGCTTCCTTCCTGTGTGAACAAAAACTTCACAGCACATTGTCCATAACTGCACCTGCTCTTGCACTACTCTTCACGTACTGTGTCCTTGTGCGTAGATGCCAAAAGGCTTACAAGGCAAGAGCTTTGGGCAGTGTTGTCCCACAGGGCCCATCAAAATGAAACCTGGAGGGAAAAGAAAAAAACGAAGTTAAAAGGCAGGAAGCTGTCTTGCCACACTCATCACATTATTTAATGGAGGTACTACAACCAAAAGACTGAACAAATGATACCAGTTTTCCACTTTTCACATTGAGACTTCGTCAGTGTCATTTATGGGCGCCTGCCAAATTGGAAATAAACATAAAAAAAATTAACATCTATTATATGTTAAAAGTAAAAAGTTTGCAGCACAGGACACGGGAAATTGAAAGTATAAGACCTGACAGAAAATCTGTTATGTAAATACAAACAAAACAGTAGGTTGGCATATATCCTTTGTCAGTATACTTCCAAACTAGACGGGTAATGGTGCTTATAATAATCACCTCACTGTAGCTGTAGCGGTATGGCCTCTAACTCCGTTTCATGATAGCAGGCACCGCTGCCAAAGCTAGCGTGCCTGTTCGCACAGGCTAAAAGTCCGTGCCCAAAAAGTAGTTCGCCATACAACCAAAGTGAACACAAGCACGTTTCGTTGGGACAAACCTTACGTGCCGTGGCTGGCACCTCCTGGACTTAGTTTTACCTCTTGCCACAATTTCATCCTGCGACTCATCCGAGACTTCAAGAAGCAGGAATTACATGTGGCGATACGATACGCGGTTGGTAGGGCGAATCACTCTTACTCAATCCGCGCCCAAAAATTAGTTCACCCTCTGTGAAAAGTGCCTCACAGCTTCGACCGTGATTTTCATTGTTACCACTTCATTTTATACTGCTCTTTGTTTTCGTACAAATACTGAAGTCATATGATTTCGTGACCGCACTACTTCTGCAACCTCTGCAGCGCTGCCTGCTATGTATGAAATGGAGTATAGAAATGTGCATAGTGTACTGTCTCCACATTCCTCTCTATGGGGAGGAGTGTCAGCGCCACGAATGCATGCGTAAGTGGCACTGCAAGAAATCTGTGTGGTCGCAGCCCGATAGGCAGCTTCAGTACATTGTACGAATGCTATGGACATGGCAGGAGCTCTGTATACCATGTTTGCTTGATGTCATTTCTTCCAGCTGCTTTTAAGTGGAGTCCCCTTAAACTCATGCACTGCACTTTCTCTGATCGTGATGCCTGCATCGTGTGTGAAAACCAGGAGAGCACAACAAAATGAGTTTTGCGCCTGGATGCCAGAGTGACTACTCTTCATGCACAGTATTCTCCTTCAGGCCTCTAGAGGTATGGAAAGGCTGCAACGATGGGTCCGAAATATAAAATGTGACAGGGCACTGGATTGAGTCTTTTTAGAGGAATGGGTAAGAACACAGCAACCAGTAAGTGACATGGTATGAACAGACAGGTCAAGGCAGTGATAACCATGTGTATGTAAATAGGCAGCAACCAAGGGGAGCATGTATGCCACAAAGGCGATGAAACTATGAATACTGAAACAACCTGATCTGCAGTTACCAGGACAGATGCGACGTTTACCATAAAAGTGCAAGTGATTAAGCTCTCGTATAACATACCTGTTATATGTAAAAGCTTTGCACATTTTAGCAGATGGCACACTGACTTGTAACTACTTATGTTAGCCACAAATCAATCCGGCTCATTCTGAAAGAATAGTTACCTTAGTTATGTCTGAAAACATCAGAGCAGTAAAACGATTTTTTTTGGTAACCTGATGAAGCATTTACTGCCTGCAGTTACAGGCATAAACACGCAGTTATAATTCAGCACCCTGCACTGTCTGTTCTCACTGTGCCCTTCCTCTGTCTGTAGTTCCTTTAAAAGGCATGCAACAACAAACTCAACTCTGCACCCTCTTAAATAAAGCCAACTATGGACATTGTGAAAGACACACTGAACAACTGTTTCACTGAACGGTCCTTTAAAGTGATTGAAATCTTATGTCGTGTCCGAGCTAACCAGGGACGACACTGTGCTGACAGCAGTTTCAAGTGCTCTAAGTATACCCTAGAGCCTCTGCCTGAGATCAGACACCACCATCTCCAAAAGAAACAGCACAGCTCAGCTGGGATAAGACATGATGTTGGGCTAGTCGGTCCATGGTTAGGGCAAAACAGAACTGCGCGAAGACGACGGGACAAAAGAAGGCATGAATACACACACACAAAGCGCAGCTGGGATGGTTGTGCTTGCACCTCGAGGGGAATAGCAGTGAGCACTAAAAATAAAACTAAAACTAGCCCGACAACACGCTCTTCTGAACTGAAACTTTTACAGAGCTTTAGGTATTTTCATACCAGATGAAAGTTCATTTTGGTACAAACATCCAATTAGCATTTGCTTTCTGCTGCCCCAGAAATGGTGATGAGCCTGGGTGTCGTGCTGGATTTTAGCAGGTATAGTGCAAAACCTTTTCTGTGAGAAAGCTTACTTCAGAAGTGTTCACTCCCCACATCTGCTTTCATGAAAGAAGTCACCTTCACATGGGACAGATTTCTTAAGAAGACTGGAGGGGACAGAAGTTCACTGTTCATAATGGCCAGCTTAACTATTAGTGCAGTACCGATCAGTGTACCAAGTGTAATAGCTTGACGCACCCAAAATTTTCTGTACCCGGAGTAGATTCAAGGTTGAATTCTGCAACAGGAACACCTCGTGCAGCAACTTCAGGAGCAAACATTGCTGCAGGGTATACTACAGATGAAGTCCCAATCTGAAATGGCATCGGTGTTGACAAAATATAATTATATCCCTTTTCCTTAAAACTAATGCCACTGAATCACTGATTTGTACTATTGCATGCACATTTTGAACCCAAGTGGAAACTTGAAAAAAGAAAAAAAAAAAAGAAAACTCCAAATAAGCAAAATAACAGGCACATAACAGATTCATTTTGCAAAGCCAAATAAGCCAGCACTTGCACCATGTTGCTAAACCAGCAACTACGTTTGGAATTGATCTGCGGAAACTGTGCGTGCTAAGAGATTGCCGTATTTACTCATGTAATGAACCCACTTTTTTCTGTAAAAGTTATCAATTTGGGCGAGGGCTTGTTAAGCGGAGGGAAAAAATTGCCTAGATCTTTTTTTTTTTTGGGGGGGGGGGGGGGGGGGGGGGGGAGTCTAAATTTCATATACATCTGCCTGTCTGTCTGTCTGTCCGTGTGTCGGTCATCATCAAAAATTGCCTGGCGCTTAACTAAGGTTAAGCCTGGATATCTCGAAGTGAAAAGCTGCTGTGATCCACGATAAAAACACGCTTGCGGCAAACATCAAACGATAACGCATATCGCGCAGCAGCGTGCGCCTGTTCTATGGGCAAGCGCGCCTTATACACCCCTCCTTTCAAATGCGCACTGCGCACGGCTGCTGTGAAAGGTCAAACGGCGGCGAGGAGGAGCAGCGGCGGCGCACGCGAAGCGCGGTGTTGGCTAGCGTAGTGAAGCTTTTCGCTTCAAAAACATGCGGTCTGCCACTTTGATGCCACCAGTGTTTAGCATCGTTCACTTCAAAAGGTGTTTGCTGTATTATGGTGCAATCTGCCGATTTTGTGATGGTTGACAGCGTCGTCCAATTGCAGTGAGATAAAGCATACATACTGAACACCGGTGCTGAAGGTCGGGCACACACTTTTTATGAGAGGTAAAAAAAACTTGCAGGAGGTTACGAGTGTGTAATGCGAATGCTTAAGTGTTAGTTGTGATGAGAGAGGTTTGCTCCCGATCTGGAGCTTGCCAGAGCTTGGGGATCCGAAGGTCCTGCTTCTTCCATAGCATTTTAGTGTATGGGATGTTTTATAGCGGTTTCATTTAAACCACTACACTCTTCCCCAGCACTACAGCACTCGCGGGCTTTCTAAGCATACACTGCTGCAACCGGGCATGCAGCAGTGTGCCGAGCAAGCCACCACAGCATCTTGGTGCGCTGCCAAGGTCTGTGTTGCCGAACGGGGCTTGAAACGGAGGAATGCACTATGAAAAGAAAAGCAAATGCTTAAAAAAAGGCAGTGAATTCTCAACGACAGAAGTGGGGGGGTGGGTTCATTATACGAGGGCCATTATATGAGGGTCCATTACGTGGGTCAATATGGTATAGTCAGTCACCATGGGAATACATACTGGTATTCAGCAACACTTTTGAACATTGGTCACACACAAAATTTAAAAGCACAATAAGGACAACTCTAGCCAACATTTGCTCTTAGTAAAAATCAATTCTATGGCTTTCTCTGGGTATGCTGATGTTTTTCCGGCAGCAAAAAGACGTATTTATTGCTGAGAAAATTACATTTAAGAGTTTTCTGATGTCTACACCGAAAAAGAATCTGTGGTTACCGTCTAGAGATGAATGGCAGTGTAGGCTAGCCTGAGGGATGTGTGTCCCAAAAAACTGCATCAATGCACAGTTTGCTTCCAGAATTGGCTGCTGATAGAGACACCCGTATTTTGTTTTTCGGCCTTCTCTTGATTACAAAAACTCTTGTCTTATGTGAAAGCAGTGTCTGTCATTAGAATGTTGTATACTTATCAATACATACCAACTTCAATGTGTCCTCAGTGTCCCTTTAAGATTACACCCTGGTCTACAGGAGGGCACTGCCCTTGTCACACTTTTTAGCGCGACAGCGTCTTAGCGGACATTTGGTACAGCAATGATAACATCGCTACACAATTCCTCATTGGTCAACACCTTCCCCTTGAGTTGAGAGCCAGCCGCGCTACCCCTCGACCATGAAGGAGCTTAGGTTGTGGGGACGCACTCGTTCGTCCCCTGTGGTTCGTTTCCCGCAATGCACTCCAACTGTAGTTAGCTCCCCTGAAACGCACTCTTCTCAGTTCGGTTACTTTAACTAACAGGAAAGAGCACTCGCGTCGCAGCGACACCAGCGCCACGGATGGCGTTTTGCTGCGCGCTCGCGGGGAGCGATGGGCTCTCTTCTCCTTGGTACCGGGAAAGGACGCGGACGCTTCGCGTTCCGCTCCGCTCTTCGCCAGCGGCGACCTCGTGTGGAAACATGTTCCCCTCAGCTCGTCCCGTCCGGCCTCGGAGTTTTTCCCCGGCCCTAGCGTGGGCGAACATTCGCTCGTAACCGTGCTGGTGAGTCGGACATCCTCGATTCCTCAGTGTATTTTGTTGTTAGCTGGCGTTATTGTTGTTATAGCAATAAATGCCTTGTTTGTGTCAGCCAGTGTGTCGTTCCTTTGTTCCCGCAGAGCAAGGCCCGCCGTGGTCGGCGAGCGCTCAGTAGCGCTCGCGACCACGGGGTGGGGTCCGCGTGGCTTTGAACTCTGTCAGCCGCAGTTAAGCGGGGAGAACGGATTTATCTCCCCCATTTAAAACCCCACAGGGTTGAGAGCGATAAAAAGAGGGCCTTGTGTGAGCAGCCCGTACAACAAAGTACGCTACACAGTGGGCAACATCATCTAGCTAATTAAGATAACCAATTAGTGTCACTACTTCTTGTTGCTAATTAACAAAGCCTATGTGTAAGAGCCTACATGCCCATATATGCGAAATTGGTCAGCCTCTACTTCGCATTCACAGGTTGCGGGGAGTCCTCGTACCACTCCCGACATAGCTGTGCAGCGGTTAAGCAATGTGCCACTGCTCTGGCAGGTGGCTGTTTCAAGCACAACCATTGGTGGGGCTTGGGAGAACCAGGTTGCTCTTCCCGAGCAACCTGTCACAACCAATGATTAATTTAACTCTCGCCTGCCATGGTGGGCAGATTGTAATGACGTCGCAAGGTCACTTAACCTTGGTGGCAGGAGGGCCACCTTCTGTTCTTGACACGCCAATGCCGACAATGCCGGGTTTTCCACTGAACAGGATCCTTAACGCTATCGCATAAATAAATAAAGGAATGCCTGATTAGGTGAACAGTTCCTTGGTGCAAGCTGAAATTTTTAGGTTGTTTACGAACATTTTAGTATGTCTAAAACATTTTATGTCTTGTACAAAAACTTGTGCCAATAAGCAAATACTTTTGCAGGAAAAATTAACCCAAAAATACCCAAAATATTAAATTTCTTGTTTCATATTACACTACCTTTGTTTCTTACATGAAGGTATCGAAGTTCAAGAACACCATCCATGACAACTTCAAATGAGTACAAAGCAGTTGCTAGAGTTCCAATGGCACAGGGGCCATGTACAACATGCAGAGGTTGTGGGTTTAGTTACCACTGATGGTACATTTTCCACCAATTTTCTTTGGATTTACTGACTACCCAAAAAATAAAACTATCTGCCCACTACAATTTCCCTGTGCTATCCTCGACTTGAAATGCCATTTTTTTTTACCTGTAGAATAGTCAAGCTAACACAAATTCTCACCTGATGGCATGAACAAGTTTATGGAAGGCAACTTGGTTAAAAAAATAAAAAATTACCGGATGCCGGTAAGTGCCGCACCTGTGTAGGTGCTATATAGGCGCCTAGGTGCTAAATATATTACCACACTGTACAGGACAATGAAGTAGTTTCCCCAGACTACAGCTTGAATATTGAGCTGTAAAATTCTGCTTTCGGGTAAGAGGCACAACCAGCCAAAATTGCGAAAAAATATGCGACCCCTACCCGCACATGTATGGTATTTATTTCAATGCGAGGCACATTGCATGAGATATAGTGATGCATTGTGTAATTTGCATGATCACAATTAAAATATGTATATCTACTGCACGATGCATAAAAAGGCTACAACGAAATCAAATTTTTTCACTAATTACTGCCTACCATTAACTTTTGATGTGGGCGTGCATCATAAGTGTTGACACTATTCAGCAAAATGTTACGTTCCTGGCCACAAGTTGTAATATTTGTTGTACTACTATCATTAGAGCACTTGTCACACTTTGTATATTCTGGAACCCTTTATTTCCATCTTCTGTTCAAAATTAATGCCATTTTCAATGCAGTAGTCACAGCAATGCTTTTCCCAGCTTATAAAATTGATAAAATTGGTACAGTACAACTATTGCTGATAGCAATTGTTAAGCCCAGGTAAGGGTGAAAAGAAACTTTTCCCTGCGTGCATCGAAAAAGTTAAAAGAAGCATGCAGTAGTTTTACCAAACAGATGCTAGCTGTACTACTGCACAGCTTACAGCCCTAATAACCATGCTGTGACATCATCAACATGCCACAGGTTGTGTGCATGTGCTGTATAATCAGGCTGGAATGAAATGCATATGCCGTTTTTTCTACTTTGCAATGAGCAGACAAGGGTACGGAAATGACGTGCTAATTATGACATACAAATGAAGAAAGACAACAGTAACTGGAACCAATGAAAGCATAGGAGAATGTTTCTTTTTCTTAGAACTTGTGATGTTGATCAATGGGAAATTCATAGCATGCTTACTTAATGGCTGAGAAATATATGATTAGTACAAGAAAAAACCACCACATGCCACTGGTGGGATCCGAACCCACAACCTCCGAATTTTGCATCTGGTGCTCTACCAACTGAGCTACAGGGGTGGCTGTCCAATCTTTTATTTTCGGGGGTATTTATGTAGCGTGTACTCTAACTCTGAAGTTTTCACGAGTGCCACCCTCATCCATAGCACCAGCCATAGTACGTCCTGTATTACCTGTCACGTAGAACATGATCGAACGGTGAGGGCAGAAGCTGCATGAGAACCCTTTTATGCTACCTATGGCATCAAGACTGCCAGAACAGAGGCCCTCGTTAAACTAATGTTGAGCTAATGAACAAACAAGGGAAGAAGAGGAAATTGGAGACTCGTTATGACGTACCTAACTGCAATTCCTTCACAACTGGTTTATGAATATGTACTTTGATAGACCCTTCATGCTCCAGAAACATAAATCAGGCTAGTTATACACTGCAGCTGAAAGTACACTGGCAAAATATTTTGTTTTGTTCACAGGCGTTCACATTTCATTCCGGCCTAACCGTACATGCAACTGATCCATAAGAATACTAATATTGCATGAACTTGAGTGAAAGATGTGCACAATAGTTCCTTGAAAGTAATATACAACATCTTTCTCTTTATAGCTCTGAGCTGTTTTGTCATTCCAATGCAACTAAGCCAAGGCTTTATCCTGGCCCATGAGATCATGAGTAAGGCCATAGAAATGGACGAATACAGAGCCTTTAAGATGCTGCAGAAAGGTCTCACTGGAAGAAAGCTTATTAAACTTTCTTTATTTTGTGAGTGTTTTCTCACCACCACATGAAGCGTAAAGGAAGGAAAAAAAATGCAACTGCTGAGAGCAGATGCTGGCAATTACTCACCACTAGGCAGAGATCGCACTTCTCAAGCTCAGCATTCGCTTTGGCAAGGACATCTGGCTCTAGTGACTCTCCAAACCAAACCACATGTGGCCTCAGCAGGCCAGTGCACTTTGTGCATCTGTTTGAAAATGCAAGCAAGCATGCTGTAACAACTTGTAGTAATCTGCAGAAAAATCTTGCACTTCAATTCTCAGTCCTCATATGCCATAATCACTAAAAAAATATATAAAGAAGTGCTGGAAACTATATTTTTGTTAGCAACAGCTGAAACTGAAAGTGGAGTCATTAAAATCAGACATGAACCGAAGTAAGGAACCACTGCTGTCAAATAACAAGAGTTGGTGTTGCCTTTATTTCTAATTCTGCTTCCTGAGCAGTGGAAATGGCAAAAAAAAAAAAATGCAAAAAATACATGCACTCAACAACCCACCTTGGAAGTTCACCAACTGGTATAGCAGCTTCTGGTGCCTCGGGATCAGGAGCTCTGCATGAACAACATAAACAAAAATATATTGTAAATTATGGGGTTTAATAACCCAAAGCGACACATGGCCTATGAGAGATGCAGTGGAGGGCTCTGGATCAACTGGACCACATGGAATTCTTTAACATGCGCTGACACTGTACAGCACATAGGCGGTTTTGTATTTTGCCTCCACTGAAATATGACCGCCATCGCCGGGATCAAACTCGTGACCTTGGAATCAGCAGCCGAATACCAAAGCCCCAGAGCCACCACGGCAGGTTGAACAACACAAATAATATGTAAACAAACAAAGCCAAAGCACTAATGCAGTTGGAAATGAAAAGGGGGTTTATGTAGCACAATTTACAATCTTTTGTTAAGTTCATGAAATGACTTTAAACTCTCCTTTACAAATATGATTCTCCGTTCTACAATAGTAGCCAGACATTCCTTTGTGGGTGTCCTGGTGCAGCGGAAAGAGGACACACAGGTGCAACCATCACAATTTTAGAGGTTTGGTTTGGTTTATGGGGTTTAACGTCCCAAAGCGACTAAGGCTATGAGAGACGCCGTAGTGGAGGGCTCCGGAAATTTCGACCACCTGGGGTTCTTTAACGTGCACTGACATCGCACAGTACACGGGCCTCTAGAATTTCTCCTCCAAAGAAATTCTAGCCGTGGTTTGATAGAATAGAACAGATTTTGGTTAGACAGCAACAAAGTGCAGATACTATAGCGCCATTCTGGCTGGCTCTGAGTTGGGAGATAAAATATTTTTATTCTAAGTTAAGCCACGGTAAATAAAAGGTATGGAATGGTGTGTGGGGCTTAACATGCCAAAGCTGCAATACGCATGAGCAATGAAAGATTGCGTAGAGGAAGGGTCTAGATTTATTTCAACAACCTAGTATTCTTCAATGTGCACTGCCACCACACAGCACTCAGGTGATTTTGCACTGAAAGCGGCTACCGTGGCCAGGATTTGATCCTGTGACCTTCGGCTCAGCAGCCAAACGCCATAGCCAGTGAGTCACTGCGGTGGGTCTAAATAAATAGATGAACTATAATTGCACATTAAATAAACAACAGAAGCCCATTATAACAAGTGCCCATCAACTTAAATTTGCTATTATGAAGTAACAAAATTTATCAATTTTTTGTCTTGTAGTTTAAATGACAAAACTTTAGCTATGAATTTTGTTCACACAACCTATGATTTTTATTGTAGCAGAGTTTAGCTGTGCACAAGTAAGCTAAACTGGGCTAGTCGGAGCAATTGCATCTTCGAAAAACGTAGCGCGAAAAACAAGACACAGGTAAGGTGTAGACAGGACACGAGCGCTGTGCAGAAAGAAGCTATTCTAGTCTGAATAGAAGTTGGCTGCTCCAAGCAGTGGCATAGGATGAAAATTTGTCCAAGGATGGAGGGAGGTATTGCGCTATGCACGCATGCAGAGAAAAAAAAAGAAAGCCAACCAGGTTTTCAGAATTATAAGCCTCAGCTTTGATTTGCTACTCTGTCCTTCCCATTTTTGCTCGTACATTTGCAGCTATTCTAGCCGACTGGTGAGCCTAATGGGCATCATGCCGAGTAGCCATTCAGGAACACCATAATGTGAACTTTGTTTCAAAGGGCTAGACATAAATAGCAGTGCTCCCCTGCCTCCAAGGTGTCATTATACAAGCCACAGTGAAGTACATTCCATGAGGTCTAATACTAGAAGGGCCAAGGACAGTAACAGCTGAAATATTTTCTTTTTGTTCAGTGGCAATTATCTTAGCGTCCAATGAACATGTTGTACAATGTAAAACCGCTATTTCAGCTATAAGGTCAAACACTCCAAATGCCTTTCTTCAGTACACTTGGCACAAGATGAAATAATAAGACCAAACAGTGTCAGTACAGGGTATAACTCGGCAGGCATTGGCATGTATGCTTTATCCTTGTTCCTGTACAATACCCTCCTCTTGTAGCAATCAGATGCAAATGTAAATCCACTGCATTACACAGTGTGCACCTATGCTCTTCAAAGGAAAAAAATTACATAATAATAAAAAAAAAACTGCGTTGAATAGATGCAAAGTTTTTCCACGCTTCCAGTACTGTTACCGAGTTGGCAGTTGCAACAATTGTGACGACAAAATTTATAGCAATACAAATTCCATGGCAAGTAGATGGCTTACCCTTTGCCGGCAAGAGCGGGGGTGATGGGGTTGTCCCTGTTGACCGCTACGTGCCCACACTTGGTGCATCTAGTTTTGAAAAGTGTCCCTGAGGTGAACAAAAAAATCTTCAGGCACAGTCACAACCCTTCCTATCAGTAATACTAAATGCAAAAAAGCTGTGCTACGTAAATTATTCTGTTGATTTTGTACCATTATATTAATTTTCATTTTGGCAGAACAACCTGGATGTGCTTTCCGCATTAATTTTGTCTCAAGTGAAAAGTGACAAATATGAAAATACAGATCAGTAACCACCGCATTAATCATTGTTATTTCTTCAACCTGCTATATTAAAACTCAAAAATGTTTTTAGCTGTCTTAAGGAAAAAAAAGTACAAAGCAAGAAAACATTGTGCATGACAACATACTCCAGTTTAAGCATGGCCATTAGCAATTTCTTGAAGAGCACCATTTACAATGCCTTATTAAATGAAAGGCAAACACACACACCCAGAGGGGAAAAAAAAACATATATAGAAGTGCACTGAATAGCTGCCCTGGAATCCCAGCACCAGAGAAAAAACATGAACAGCACAGCATAAAAGTTTGCAGTCAGCAATAAATATTTTATTTTAAAAGCATACCATGAAGCTCCAACAAGTTCTTTGTTCCAGCTGCCCTGTGCAATTCGTCAATGTTTTGTGTGATCACAACAAATGTTCGTCCCTCTTTTTCGAAGTGGCTCTCTGCTTCTGCTAAAGCCTTGTGTGCCTTTAAAAAAATAAAGTGTAGAACTCATCACAATGCTTACCAGAATAAAAGCACTGTATCAATGAGTTACACTTTTCACAATAAAACTAGTGTGGTGTCTACATCTTGACCTACACGACACTAAAGAATGTCTTCATAAAATGGCTGCATTCCTTATCCTCACTCAGTTTTCATTTGCTCAGATGTGCTTTTTATTAGATTTTCATTTCACTGTAACGCACTGCCAACTTGAATGGCTATGGCCTCTTTTCAAACTGCCTCCATAACCATGGAATAAACTAGAATAAACGACGATGTATTTAAATGAACCAGCCACACACGACATTCATTTGGCTCAACGACTGCGAACTGTAACTACAGCTGCCATTAATGCTAACTTTTGAAAACACAAGCCAGCCCAATATACAAATTGCCCTTGAAATCCAGTGTCCCACTGCCCACCTGTTATCGGAAGCGACACTACCATCAAGTGTTGCTTTTCACCATAAAGTCCAGCTTTGGCATATATACTACAGCAAGCAGATATCATAGAGAAATTTAGCCCTGCAATGCCCGGAATACCACCCATTGTACAGAGTAAAAAAACTTGATTGGCGATTACGGTACTCCGCAAAGTGAATTTGAGTGCAGCTTGATTTTGCAGTATACTGGGGCAGAAAACACGGACGATGCTTAAGGTATACGCTTAAGAGTACAATGCGAAGCATAGCCGACTAGTCGCACAAGGCCTCTAAACTACCGCACTGAACAAACACTCCTCAGTGGTGCAGTGCAATCCTTGCCAGGTTGTGGCGTCCTCTCCTGCATTTGCTGTTCCTTGTGAGAACACGTAGTAACGTGCTTGTCTCACTGCTTCAAGCAGGAACGCTCAAGCCACAAAGGACAAGTCGTCATTTTGAGTGGGCCACGAGGCATGTGGCTCGCAACATTCAGAGTAGAGCCTGCCCGTGCACATGGTAAATGGCGTGAAACACAGTGGCTTAATTATAAGATGATTTTAGGTCTTTCTTGCTGCTCACCACAAATTTTTACATGGAGAAAAAACAAATGATGAATGGGCACCATCAAAACTTGGGAGAAACTTGTCTGTTCCAACTAAACAGACAAGTTTCTGCCCACAATAAGCCCTCAACGCACAACTTTCATCAGAAATATGTAGGCCACTTTGCGAATGGCCTGAGCTGTCATACAGGCCATGCTTTATGGCTTCTGCAGAGCTACCAGTAAAATGAAGCCTTAGATTGTAAGGGAAACCTGCCCTATAATCTTGCTGCAAACTACACGACAGCGAGGCTACATGATAGTGAGGCTAGAGCTGGTATAACATAACAATTCCATTCCATTTCGTATTTCCCACCATTCGTTATTGGCTGAAGCAATGCCACGTCCCTGCTATCACTGGGCTTGAGCCAATAACAGAACAAATGCAGGACATGGCGGCACTTCAGCCCATTATGAATGGCAGGAAGCACGAAAAGGAATGGAATAACACTGGCTTCAGCACTGTTATAATATCCCAGCCCAGGAAAAATGCTTGAGCCAATGCTGACATTGCCTGGGTATGTTTGATAAAAGGTGTACCACATGCACATGCAGATGACCAACCATGTGTGCAGTGGCTGGTTGGCCATGCACGCAAACATACACCAGCTTTCTTAACAAGTAGAATAGCATGCAAAGCAAAAACTACTTTGCGTGTAGGTTATGTTTGTGCGCAGTTTAATGCGCAGGTGAAACTATCAAGCCCCAAATAATCTTCCGATTGTTTCACGATGATGAGTATCAGCAAAACCATACATTTGATTTTCATCTGGTGTTCCCTTACAGACACCAGCAGCGCTTTTTCACACATGCCTAGTTCACCTGATACACAACTGCAACAGTATGCAACCACAGGCTACCTACAACCTATGCAACCTGCACCATCCTGAACTCACTACATGCTACCAGTGTTCAAAATTACTCAATAAACGCTGTCAGATCTCTGTACAATGAACGTTAGATTTTTCCTTGTGGCAGTGTCACTCGGAAACAGATGTCACAACTGGAGTAGGAAACGGCTCCCACAGTGCAAAAGTTGGAGAGAAAGAAACTGCCCTCGAAAGAAATTTCTTGCTTTTTGAGCACAGTACACAAAACAGTGCCTATTGTCTGCACTGAGAAAAAGCTCTGGTTTCTAGACATACATGCTCCGTGAAGAATCTATTAATATGAATGTTACAATTTAGGCAGCCAATTTCCATTTAAAGACTCAATAGACTAAGGAAACCATATGTGGGAGCCTCATGCCACAACTCTCTTCAGTACAACAAGGAAGTGCACCCACAGGCCGTCAAACAAGGTGTCAGCCCTTGAGCTCTACACAAGTGTATGCAAGCTGCCTCATCATAAAGGAATTGTGACCACTGCAAGCATGCCTGTCAGAGAATACAAGCAACAGTTTACAGAAAGGAAAAGCTTTCACTCACCGCGTTTGGTTTCTTATGCAAAACTAAATCTCGTCTGTAATGGTAGAACTCCCACACCAAGGATGGATTCGCCAAGAATGCAGTTGGTGTAGCAAGGTCCTTTTGAAAGAGAAAAAAAAGAAGCATATCAGTCGATTTGGCGACATCGACATAGAGCGTCCGGAGAATAGCAGTATTTACAAAACACTAGTACTTCCAGAAGTAAAGAACAGCATTGGTGGATTAGTGACAGCGATCCACTGCTGTGATGCGAGTCCCTCCACCGTACGTCAGGAGATGAAACCGTCGAAAACAAGCAGCATAAGCCAGCGCGACGCATTCATCGCGGCAATTAAAAGAAAGGGCACTACGCTACAAGTGCCCATGACATGACAAACCGTACGAACGAGTGGAGCTCACTTGTGCGTTGTACTTGCGCCAAAGGCCTGCAGCACCACGGAATGTAGGCACGCCACTCTCGGCACTGATGCCGGCTCCCGTGAGTGCCACTACGTGACGAGCCGATTTGAACACTTCGCGAAATGCTGCCATGTCTGAACTGGGCTGTTTCCGTGCCTTCGCCATGGTGTTTGGTCGAGACAACAGCGCGCTAGTGACGCTTAGAGCCCGTCTAAGCATCACACGTGACGCCATCCTGTTTGGAAAGAAGAAGATGTGCCGGTAAACACCAACAGTTTACAACTGGAAGATTTTGCACAGCCGCTCCCGGGGCCCTACTCCACTCAAGCCCTACGCCGTCAGTCGAGCAGTAACCGAAAGACAACCGTGTTAAAACTTCCGTGACAGATTGCACTTAAAACGTCAAGCAAATCTATGACGAAGGTTAGCTTAAAGGAGCACAAATTACCAGCGCAGATTACTCTAGTACAAGCTGTAATTTATGAACTACATTTTTATTTTCAAGTCTGCATACTACTCCAGATTAATATAGCACAATATATCTGCATGATAAGCATACCGTGATAGTAGGAATGCTGCGGGCTCAGCTATCGAGAGAGAAACTTCTAAACACAAACTGCTACTCAAAGTCACCTCCAAGCATTAGCGAATGCACGAAGATAGGGACGATAATCCCAGTACACGCCTTACCAAGAAGAGCACAAGCGGTTGTACGCGGTGCGATGAAAAAACAAACATCGCAATACACTACAGCCGTCTCCATAGATGGCAGCACATGTCCAGGTCGCTCGGTCTTTCCTGAACGCAAAGCGGTCTGCTGCTGACGTCTGGAATTGTGCCGCGATGCACGTTCATCTTGAGGAAACTTCTCGTTCAGTGCACACTGCGTGATGTTGCAGTTTTACACAGTTAATGACCAGTAATGCCATATGGTCAATACAGCCCTCAAGAGCAGAGAGACCTCTTGTTGACAAAGCACGGGTAGGTGCTCTGACGAGGCAGCAAATTCGCATCTAGTTTATTTATAAAATTCAGCATTTACATCTGGGAATTATCAAATTCCATCCCTCTTGCTTCGCAGCTCTTTTGTTTCCGTTCATTACTAAGGCTATCCGAAAACAGCACTTATTTGGGTGTGAATATTTCCATACTAGGTGTATAACAGCAGCGGAACGGGCAGTAGTGGGCGAGGTCAATGTTTTCGCTCGGCGCCTCTTCCTTCCTTCTTTCACTCCCTTCTTCATCCCTTCCCACATGGCGTGGTCGGGGTGTCCACAGAGAAGTGCAGCAATCACTGCGCCATTTCCATTCCTCAAAATAAGTGGCCCGCCGCAGTTCCCGCCACCGCAGCGCGCTGCGGCTGAAGATAAAATAAATAAATTTGCGCGCAACGACGCGAAGTTTCGCGTGTTGTGTCCAAGCAACCTTGTCCAAGCGGCTTTTTTTTTCGAAATATCTTCAGTTACAGTGCCTCTTCAGTGCTCCTGTTAGGGTCCCTACTCCTGTTGTCCGGCGTACATGCCCAGGTAGCACCGAACATTATAGAATAGTGTTATAAGAATGTTATGCAAGTTGCAGTAATGTTACATCTTGCATTGCAACTTTACATAAACAGCAAAAATGAACATATTAAGGCGAAAGCCTTCAATGTCTCATCGTTGTAAGCAGCAGTTGTCGACAGAAATGTCACGCTTTTCAGTTGGTCGAAATGGTCGTGACGTCACAGTGCGCCAATTTCAAACGGGGCAATTGTACTTTGGCTAGTAACCAGGCAACCAATTGAAGGGATCATATAGTGATGCTCCAAGTAAGTGGGACTGAGCTTAGTTAACTGCTTAATTACCCAATTAGCCTAATTAACTTTTCTGGTCAGGCCATATAAATAAACAAAATCGAGGAGGAAATTGGTCGAGCTCGGGAATCGAACCCCGGTCTTCGGAGTGCGAGACGAGCATGCTATCCACTCCGCCATGCCAGCTCGATGATTTGGAATGAACAAAGGCGCGTCTAGTGAATACGGTGTCTTCGCTCACTGCCATCCTCCTCCCTTCCCTTCCAGCGAGGTTTAGGTGTCCACCGAGATATAAGAGACAGATACATTTCATTTCCTCAAAAACCAATTTACCGACGAGTGAGGCGTAGAACCGAATCAGCGATGGCGTTCTATGGACTCCCTGGCAGTGTTGATAGACGCTGTCGCATTCTACTCTTAAAGGCGAAGCTTAACATCTTAACCACACATCAGTGACCGCACTTTAGGTCAAAAAAGTGCACCCCCTCCCCCTGAATTTTGACGGGTGTCCACCGAGATATGCGAGACAGTTACTGCGTAATTTCCTTTCCTCAAATACAATTTTCATTTTCTTCATTACGGGCCATCTTTGTCTTTCTTCTTTCACTCCCACTTCCTCCCTTCCTCTACGGTGCGGTTCAGGTGTCCACCGAGATGACAGAGAATTACTGCGCCATTTCCTTTCCTCAAAAAGCGTTGCCTTCAAACGGCAAGGCATCGCGCCGAACGGGTGGTGGCGTTCCGTGGACTCCCTGGCAGCGCTACAACACGCTGTCGCGTTCCACTCCTAAAGGCGAAGCTTAAGCGTAATTAATTAGCATTTAATTAGTATTCAGGCATTAATAAGTAATTAAACATTAATCAGTGATTTGTCATCACTTAGTATTTAGTACCAATTACATGTGACGCCACCAGTGCCACAGAAGCAGTCAAAGTGGTGCGGAAAACGCTTTCGCCTCTACGCACTTTAGACAGTCAAAGTGCCCCCTGAATTTTTACGTTATAAGTTATATAGGAAACGTTGCTTTCACGTTGTAAACAATCATTGTTTTAATACAGTCTTCTAAATTTTATTATGATGCTAGAGTCGTAACTATAAACCAGCATTGCAAATATATTTCAAGCAGAGATTTCCAGAACTTTTCCCACTGTTCTTAGAATAAAGATGTTTTACTTTGCAACCACATCGCCATACATTGCATGCACAACCCCTTTATTTTATCAGAAGCTTGGTTATTACCCATTCGCCACTATCACTCATGGGACATTCCGCAGTCGTGGGTATATAAGCTCGACTCCATGATATCCGTTCGGAGCTGATTGAATACGAGTTAGGTGAATTGGTTTTTGAGGAAAGGAAATGGCGCAGTATCTGTCCCACATATACCGGCGGACACCTGAACCACGCCGTAAGGGAAGGGAGGAAGGTAGGAGTGAAAGAAGAAAGAGAGAAAAAGGTGCCGTAGTGGAGGTCTCCGGAATAATTTCGACCACCTGGGGGTCTTTAACGTGCACTGACATCGCACAGCACACGGGCGTCTCTTGCGTTTCGCCTCCATCGAAACGCGGCCGCCGCGGTCGGGTTCGAACCCGGGTACCCTGGCTCGGTTGTTTACATGTTTCATGAATTCGGGGAAGGTTATTCTAACATTTATATGTGAGATTACAAAAACGTTACAAAAAATGTACACTTAAATAACATTTGTCCGCAATAAATAAATAACATTTGTCCGCAATAAAATGTAACATTATCGCAATGTTTCGGCGCTACCTGGGCGGCTGCTCATGAGGCATTATTTTTGAACACACCTCTGGGCAAGATCCATTCGTGAGGCAACGTATGGTGCAGCATTTCTAGTTGATAGAGGGCATTTCACGTAACTTCAACAGCGGCGCGCTGGAGCTATGCGATCATATTGTTTCCCATCGTGTGGTGCTCCTCAGAATATTTTTAAAAATTCCTCTTAATTAGTTAGTTAGGTAATAATATTTATGAAAAAAATTAATATTCATTTAGGGTCACGTGCGTTTCGTTAAAGGGAGGGTGAAATGATTTCTTGACAACTCGAGGTTATTCAAGAATTCGAATCTCTGAAGCTTCTTGGTAATGCGTGCAAAGTAGTTTCGCGCTGGCATTTAAAATGGCGACGCAATCACCGATTAAAACCACGACGATTTTCAGGCTTCTCCTCACTGCGTTGAAGAAGTGCGGGGAAACTCGTGGTGACGTCATAACTGTCTACATTTCAGATGTCCATTGCCTTCGGCTACATGCTGCCATGCGTCTTCCGAGCCTGCCAAACAATGCTTCATGAGCTTCACCTCAGACGGCATTCTTTCTCATTCTTGAAACAACCGCTTCTTCGCTGGAAACTTAGCACCACCGTACGCGACGTCATCACTGGGGTCTCTGCCTGTCGTTGAGCACTGCAGAGAAGCCTGAACACCAATGTCCCTTTAGTCGGCGATTACATCACCATTTCAAATCGTAGCGCAAAAAGATTTCGCATGCTTTACCTGCAAGTTTCAAGCAATCGGCTCGGCTAAAATCATCGAATTCTAAAAACTCTTCAGCTGCCCTTTAAGACATAGGGGGGTTACGAAACAATATTTTTTTTTAATTGGTTTTGTGGAAAGGAAATGGCGCAGTATCTGTCTCACATCTCGGTACACACATGAACCGCGCGGTAAGGAACAAAGGAGGGAGTGAGAGGAAAAAGGAAGAGCTGCCGCAGTGGAGGGCTCCGGAATTTTGGAAACAACCGATCCAGTTTTTGCAACAACGTTATCTCATACGTGGTCCTTTTTTCCAGCATTTAAACAAAGCTCAAAATATGAGGAAAAAAAGACGCCATGCGCTCTTGAGGTGCGGTGGCGCGGCGCGACTCCTCTCCCCTCCGCCTCGCGTTTCAAGCAGCCAATCACCACTTACTCTATTCTAATGGCTTGCTTTGACGTCGAGTTCGTTCGGTACCCCATGAATTCGTGCAAGCGACGTCATTTTTTTCTATTTCAATCTTGTAAAACATCCACATAACGAACGTGCCCAACGACTTATTCAGCTAAACATCACGTCAAATGCACACATTTACATATTTCCGAAACAACAAACAGAAAAACCAGCGCGTGCCGTTTTATTTCAAGAGAGAACTTTTTCTTCAAGAGGGCACTTGTAAGCTGTGACGAAATAAACAGAGCAAGCGGTTTTGGACAGGTGAATGTTCAGATCTGGACCATAAAAATGAAGGGGCCACACGAACCACGAGGAATGTAAACATTGAGAGTGTGGAAGCAGCAACTGTCGCAGTACGCGCACGATCGAATATAGCTAAAAAGACGTGAAGTGGCAAATGTCCCAAAGACTATAATGGAGTTGAAATGCAGGCTATTTTGCATACCTCCAGTATAGCGGAGCCAAAGGAGAAAACGTGAGAACAGGTAGAAGTACCTTCCTGAGTCCTAGCTGGGTTCTTGTTTCTTTGGCTGGTTACACCAACTATTTAAAGCTTTGAACATGTACAGGACAACTGCACTTACAGACGCAGGAATGACTAAGAGCAAACGAATGGTGAACCAAAATAAACAATTTAAGGCCATGCATATGATCACGCGCTCAGGGATATGCATAAGAATTACAAGTCATGAAAGTGAAGACGAGCCACAAAAGTAGGCGGGCACAACATGCAGGTATAAGTATAAAAAAAAATTAAAGTTTAGGGTTTGTTAGTTTTTAACGCCCCAAAGTGACTCAGGCTACGAGGGACGCCGTAGTGAAGGGCTTCGGAAATTTCTACCACCTGGGGTTGTTTAACGCGCACTGACATCGCACAGTACACGGACATTTAGAATTTCGCCTCCATCGCAATTCGACCGCCGCGGCCGGGATCGAGCCCGCGCCTTTCGGGTTAGCAGCTGAGCGCCATAACCACTGAGCCATCGCGCCGGCTTGTCAAAATTCTTTTTACACCACAAGCTGTTTGTAGGAGATATGACGGTGCCGCTACTCTAGTCGGCGCGAATGCAAGCGCTATAGCGATGGCAGCGTGACTGTCGCATGCCCGCACAGCGGAGAAATTGTCAACGGCGAGAAGACCGTGACGTAGCTGACGTGTGAGCTCGCGATGTGAATAGACGGCAAAATCGTGGAGTGCGCAATCGCGAAGCCGACGCTGCCGACACCTTTCAAGCGCGAGAGAGAATTAGGCGAAAAATGGCGGTGCCATTCAAGTGGTTCAAGCACTTGAACGCAGGGCTTAAAGTTAGGGGACCTCTGATGGCCTCAGACCCCCCATCAGTACTGAAAAGGGACCTGAGTCTTTCCCCGAGCTAGATTGTAGGACTGCATGAATCCGAAGCAGGCAACCATTTTTTATTCTTCTTGTCAGTGGTGGTTGGAACATTCCTTGTCTGTCACTTTGAAAATTTCACAGCGAGTTTTAGACCAAAGCACGTTTTCTGAAACCCGAGACGGAGAAAAATAAGAAGTCGGCAGCACTACATACAAAGGCTGAAAGAAAAGAAACGGTAGGGTGAAATTTTAACGTACCAGTTAAACCGAGTAGGACGTGCGAAAACTTTTGCGCACGGATGGAAGTTGATACGCGCAGTGCACAGCGGGAGAGTAGACGTTTTTAGCATACCGGAGACGTACAGCCGGCCAAATCCTTAACTGGAGTGATTTTTGCATTCATAATTGCACCTTATAAAAGGCATCTCTCGGCTAGACTGCTGGCATATTCGTGCTGTAATTTGAAGCAAGTGGTGGTATTTGGTGGTCCATTTTTTTTTTTTTCATATTACGCTTAAAGGGACTATGCAACGAATTAAAAGTCGCTTGTAAATGATTTCAGTGCTTAGAAAAGATGCTAAGAAGCATTCACACCAAGTGCAAGTCTTCGGAACTGAGCCGGCAATTTATTATGAATTTTTAAAAACCATTTCTTTTAAAATTCGCGGGCCGATTGGTGTTTTCGTAGTGACCAATTTTGAAACTAAAATGGGGAAAATAGACGTCACTAGTCCTGTGACGTCGGCAGGCCACCACACGCTGTCATTCGCTGGAGCCACGGCAGCCACGACGTCACGGGCACGCTTCCGGTAGCCGTGAAAAGCGTCTGTTGGTGCCGCCGCGCGACCCGCTCGGGCAAGCGCGAGCCAGGGCATTGCCTTCGCGCATATGGTTTCAGTTTACCTCTGCAGCCTCTTTTTGTCGGGAATTCGGCAGCCACTCGCAGTGCCTTTGTCGCCGTGACAAGCAAAGAAATCCTACGCGCGCCGCAATCCAGGAAGGCGAAGAGAGACCGGAGAGACGCTGCCGACGCTGCTGTTGGAGCGCTTGGTGCGACAACCGGTAGTCGCAAACCGAACGTCAGCGAATGACGTATTCATGGGCGGGGCCCAGTCCCAGAGCTATTTTCTTTATTTTTTTCTGGTGCCCCACGTGAACGAGTTGAGGGGGGAGAGGAGGAGCATAATTTTTAATCAACTTCCTTGTTATTGATGCTAGCTCAAAAATTCTTGCGCGTAGGTGACGAGTGATGGAATGCCTATCTCTCGTCTGCTTAACGTAACCTCAATTAATTTATTGCATAGTCCCTTTAAGTAGAGTAATTGCGTGATTAAATCAAAATTATTAGTAATTTTATCGTGTGCGGCTACGAAGAGCCAAAACAAGGGGGTCACGAAGGAATGGTTCTGCTGGAGCAATCGCGCTTACTCTGGGTAAACGACTTGCCTAGCATGGGAGGAGAGGTGGCTCACCCAGAGGAGGAAGCGAGATGAACCAGAACCATTGCTGCAAGTGCCGCTTGTTTTGGCTCTTTGTAGCTGCAGACGATGCTCATTTCTAATAATTTTGATCCAATCAGGCAAGCGCTCTATTCAAGAATAATATGAAAAAAAAAAATGGACCTCCAATTTCCACGACACGCGTCAGATTGCAGCATGAATATGCCAGTGGTTTTGCCGAGAGGCGCCTTTTACAAGCACCCCGCCGCGGTGGCTCAGTGGTTACGGCACTCGGCTGACCCGAAAGACACGGGTTCGATCCCGGCCGCGGCGGCTGAATTTCGATGAAGGCGAAATTCCAGAGGCCCGTGTATTGTGCAATGTCAGTGCTCGTTAAAGAACCCCGGGTGGTCGAAATTTCCGGAGCCCTTCACTACGGCGTCCCTCATAGCCAGAGTCGCTTTGGGACGTTAAACCCCAATAAACCAAACCTTTTACAAGTTGCAATGAGGAATGCAAAAATCACGCCGGTTAAATATTTGCCGGGTGTACTAGCGGAGACGTATACTGGTCTACCGGACGCCTCCTGCGCATGTGCAGTGGCATTAGAGAGAATTAGCATACCGGACGCGTACTAGCGGAGACATATACCGGTTTTACGTACGGGAGCTACTCATGCGCAACAGTCTTACGTAAAACCGGCAAACGTTTCCGCTAGTACGGCTCCGGTATGCTAAATCTTTCTGATGCCATTGCGCATGCGCAAGAGGGGTCCGGTAGACCGATATACATCTCCGCTAATGCTAAAAGCCCCTAGTGTGTTGCAGCTTAACACGAGGAGTGATCGGCTGCGGCGATAGCATAGTGTTCCCGTGACCAGCGCAGCTGTTCAGTTCGCGCTGCCACGAGTTCGAAACCTAGTCGCGGCAATATTTAGTTCATTCCTGCAGGTCGTCCAAGGTCAACCTCAAGGTCATGCAAGTCACAAAATCATAGGTGTTGTTTGACCGTGTTCTTTCGCATTAAAAGGGAAACCCGCGCACTCACACCACGAATCAGTCCAGAGCTGGCCACTGAGCTCCAAGGCTACACACACAGCAACAACGGGCACACTGGCAGAGAGTGGGGATCTCTTGTTTCAGGTCTTTGTCATAAACTGAGCAAACAACCACCTTCAGAAATGATCTCGCCCTTTTCCAAAGGATGTGTAACACAGGTCGCCAGGAACTTTCACTCTGTCCCTCTTTATTTCCCTCTCCACCTGTACTCGAATCACTAGAGACCCCCCTTCGATGGAGTCAGTGTTTAAGCACTGCTTGGACGTCAATTCAAGGCCGAGCGTTTTGCTTTTAGTATCGGCCAGCGACTGACCTCGAAATTTCATTTGTAGCTGCGCGCTTAAACGCCACGTGCATTCGTTTAACATCGCAGTGATATGAAACGACTAATCAGCGCTCAAGTTCGCTATATTTTTAATGCGGTATTTATTTTTCATGTTGCGGATTCTCGCAGAGTCGTAATTAAAACAGCCAGTTTTTTTTTTTTTCCACAGAGTAGCCCATTTTAACAGTACTCGCTGTTAGGCCTTGTTTGGCAAAGCGAACAAATTTCGTTCGTTACATCTCACCTCGCAGCAGGTACGCGGAAAAGCTTTGGCGTATGTCACTGGGACCGCATCCACAACTTCGGTTACCCCACACTGAATGAAGTTCATAAAGCAGGCGACATCAGCCTGTCATCAACATAGCAGATCACTGGCAATGGTGGGCATCTTACTCTGCCTTCTTCTCAATCTTTCCTTCCTCTATGCTTCTTTCCTGATGTACAGTTGGAAGCGCTAAGAAGCTAGCACCGCAGCGCAGTTGCCGCTGTCTGTTACGAAGCTCTTACGGAGAGGAGGAGGCGAATAACGGGAAAGGCGAGAAAGGCATAGAGAAAGCTCGTCAAAGTTGCATGTTGCGTCACTTCGTTTCACAACTGGACGATGGGATCGAAGTCAAGATGACTGTGAGCACCAACAAGAACGCGTGTGGCGCACCATGCGCTGGCGGTGAGAGGAGGCTATGTGACTGCCAGCAATACATGGTCTTGTCGCTACCGTAAATCAAGTGCGAGTACTGCGGACACTGCCCGGGCACACACACGAAGATAAAAGAGATTGGCGAGAGTCTTCACATTGCTTTTTATAGTTTATGGCTTATAGGGTTTAACATCCCAAAACGACTCAGACTATGAAGGATGCCGTAGTGAAGAGCTCCGGATAAGTTCTAGAATAGGGGCCCCAAGTTCTTGGGGGTGTAAGCGATCGTACGACGCAATTCCACATCGGCGCCTATACTCCCGTCCAGACGGCCGCAGTCATCTCCTCGACTCAGGTGGCGCTCACGTGAATCTGGCTCGGTGCGCTGGTCGGTCCGGAGTGCATACCGCATCGCCTGCCTATCCTCTTTCATCTGTTCCCGGCGCCGTCAAGGCGCCGTTTGTGTTTGCGATGGTTTTTTTTTGTGTTTTTTTTGCGAGTGCGGCGCGCGTCGACTCATCAGCGTCGGCGGCAGAAAGCGCAGCGAGAGGGTGTGGTGCGCGAGCGATCTGAGCGGGCGTGCGTAAGACAGTGCGAACCCTATTGAAGTGCGCGAACTTGAATTGTAACTGCAATATGTCCGTTGTTCATTCTCACTAATTTGTGTGTGCGTCGAGTGTCCTTACTCGCTTCCCCTTCCTTTTTTCGGTCATCTCTAACAGGGGCAACCAGGAAATAGCGAGCCCCCACGATACGGACGCGTGCACGGGGTTTTTTTAGGGGTTTTCTCTACGCAGCGAGGTTTGGGTTCGTTCATTGCAGCTCTATTGTTGCAATGAAGAGAAATAATAAAAAAAATAAAACTGAGAATTTTTTGTTTCATATATGTGGTTACTTTTCTGCAACACTAAATTCGCATAAAATAATCGAAACAAACGCTACAAAGAAGAAATGCTTTTGGCATGTTGTTTGATTACTTGTTTTGGGTTGTTTGGATTGTTTTTCGACGTGCAGCGCTATCTCGAGCCGAACACGCAACGGTAACTCTCGCAAATGTAATTATTAGAGGCCGGATTTTTAGGCACTAAAAAGCACGTTTTATGCGCCATAAATAGGCGGCTGAAATTGCATTTTAGGCACTGAAGGGAGAAAAATAGGCACTATAAACTTTATCAAAAGTGCACACAGTTCCGAACTTCAGCGCGCAATATCTGCCGTAAAATAAAACAAAAACACAGCAGGAATGATTTGGAACCTTAAGCAAGGTGCGAACATTAGAAGCTGTTTTTTTTAAAGGCTGTCGCGCAGCTTTTCGTACAGTACACATGCTTCAGCAGAGCAAAAGGGACGGTTACCAACCCTTTTAAAACACTTTGGTATACCTCGAAACAAACAATTCGCTTGTCGTGTACAAAAGTAGAAACAATGAACACCTTAACAGGAGGCCATGTATTTAGAAATTGATAGAAACATTGTCAATTCAAAGCATCTGACAAATGAGTTCAGTATTCGCTCACACAGGATTTGAACTTATTTATTGCAGGCATACACGATGCTTCAACATTAATAAATATGTTGTAATTTGTGTAAACAGAGTATTATAGTTTGTGGCTTCACGTGTCTGGAGCCACGCGACTATCAAATGGTGCTTGCCATTAGAAGGGTCTGGAAACCATAAATACGAGATGCTAGAAAATGTTACACACAGTGCTGCTTGATGCGGAATATGCGGAAAAGAATAATAGTTCTGCACGGGCTTACGTACATCCACAAGGATCCATGGTAAAATAAACATAATCCATCTAGAAACCACTGTTAAAGCTATGGAAGCAGTAGCAGACAAGCACCATCTCCAGGTTGATGGACTCAAATTTATGCCTCTTATCAGTAAGAACAAGCTTGTATGCTGAAAAGGAACGCTCAACATCAACGGAAGTTACAGGAGCGTGCTTGTACTTAGGAACATTTGATGGTTTTACACTGTTCGGTATCATAGAATGTTCACCGGTAACTACTCCTGAAATTTGTTTGAGGACTGAGAACCCCTCGTTTTTGTCCACGACGGACTGCAACTTTGCGCGGATTTTCTCGGCAACTTCTCCGTGACGAAGAGCAGCGATTCGTTGCTGCACATTCTCAATTAGTCCAATGTTGGTAGTGAGCATTACACCCCCCCCATTCCATTTTTTTATAGTGCTCGCAAGAAAAGTGAAGTTAGCGCACAAGTACGCGAGGTCTCCTTGGAGGTTTTCCTGAGAGAGGGCAGCTTGAGCCCTCCTGACTAGAGCACTCTCATCACCTGAGAAGCTGTTTATGACGGTCTTCAGGTAAGAAAGGTGGTAGTTGTAGTATTCAACGGCTTCCAGCCACGTTCCCCAACGTGTGATGACAGGCTCCGGCGGGACAGACACTTCAAGCAACTGCTCTTTAAACGCGCACACACGAGAACACGCTTTCAAAAACACACCCTTGACTGAAGCAATAAGTTCATTAACGCCCTTGAAGTGCTTTCTGAGTTCTTCACAAATACGGTGCAGCCCATGCGCTAGGCAGGTGACATGGACCATGTGCGGGTAGAACGGCTTCAGCAGAATGCGGCCTTGTACTTATAGGTTGCTGCATCCGTGTAAAGAAGCAAAACTTTGCTGTCTTCCACACCATTTGGGTAGAGCACTTTTAAGGATTGGTTAACAAAGTAGGCTATAGTTTCCCCATTGGTCCTCTCCAAAGGCTTAGAGCATACAAGGAATGGCCTTGTCACCTCATCGGATTCAAGCTTTCCTGCTAGGAAGTGACCAATAAACCGTCCCTTCACATCCGTTGTTTCATCTACGGAGATCAAAATGCAGGGGTCGTCGATCTCATCTCGCATCTTTCCAAAGGTTTCTTCATACAGAGGTCTGAGGTAGTTTTTTTGCAGTGTAGATTCAGATGGCACGTTCATATCCACACGATACTTTTTTTTCGCAAGGAATCTGCGAGAAAAACACTAAGACATACTAATAACTAGGGCGTGAAGAGCTGAGCCTTTGAGCTATAATATGTACGAGGGCAATACGCAAATTTCATAAAAACATGGACAATCTACTTGAATTAGCGGCACGCGGTAAAATAAACATGGTGAGGAGCTGCAGCGGAACGCTTCACAAATTTCGGATGATTCCAATAAATGATTCCATAAAACACATCTGTCACACGTGCTCACCTTCTTTCCGCATGGTTGGCAGAAGACAGTTTCACCATCTGCAGTGTAGCATGGGGAATCAGTAGTCCATTGAGGAATCAATGCGCTCTTTGAGGTTTTTCCTTTCGGCATGGCTGAGAAGCCCGGTGCAGATCCCTTACCACTTGAAAATGACGACTAACGAGGCGTGATGCGTCAACTCGTGATGTGCCAGCGCCGCTTCTGGTGCTTTTGTTAGCAGTACGTTTACAGGCACATTGCGCCATCTGGCGAAGAGCAAAGAAACCATTTCGATTTCAGGATCGAGGGAATATGGTGCGGGACCGACGCCGGAAGAGTGGCCTCCATGCAAGCATTAAATAAATATTGTTTGAGTCATTTAATCTATGGTTTGGGTGCACGAATGCGTTTTCGTATGCACGCACGACTGCCAGCTGTCTAACGTGGCCTGCTCCAACAAGATTACCGCCGAATGCCATTTGATGAAGGTGGCATGCGGCTGGGGCACAAGGAACGAAAATGAGGCAGGTCACCCAGGTGGAACTTTTAGTCAGTTAAGCTGTTTCCAGCAGGTTTATGGAACATTTTACAGTCGGTTTCAATTGGAACCAACTGGGAATTACTTGGACGAACCTATAACTTACTCCGTATACTTTCCGAAATGTGATGCCATCTGGTCAACTACCACTTTAACAGCCAAAGTCATCAACAAGCCGCCACGATAAAATGGCAGAAAATAGAAAAAAGGCTGCTTCGATATTTTCGGCTGACGTGGTTGGTATTGTGTACACAGCCGGCGTAGGTGCAGTGTTCATCACAGCCAACTGACGAGGTCACCTAATGTTGCCACGTGTGTGTTCTACTCAAAACCGAAATGGATTCGAAAGGAAACAGAATCTGAAAGCAAAACCACAGCGTATTTCAGGCCCCTCTTCTGTAAAATAAGGCATCTTTAGGCGCCGACTTCGGAAATAGGCATTTATAGGCACTGACACCCAAAATAGTCATTTATGGGAACTGTAAAGAGTATTAAACATATTGTCAACAAATTCATGCTCATATGTAAAAATATTGCGCCTACGAAGCGTTGAAAAAAATAGGCATTTGCCTAAAATACGGTCTCTAGTAATTATTTTCAGTTCTCTTTACGTCCGCGCGAATATGAAATACTGCATACATAAGAGAGCAGTGCGTTAACGGAATGCCAGTTCTTTGTGACCCATTTTTGGAAGAAAATCACTAACCTCTTTGTAGTGGAGATCAGTGGTTTGAACCTCCCACGCTTTCTGACGTCAAACGACGCGTACTCGCTAAGCGTAGCAGCTGACGTTGCTTTTTACCTCATGGTTACTTATACAGTTGCAGCACGCTGGTTCGTACGTAGAGGGGTGAAATTGAGCAACTTGTACGAGCACTCTGTGTCGAGCCTCTGATATTTCTCCTGCGTACGTTTATTTTGCAGCCAAGTGCGACTTGCTGAACAAACATTACGGACGAGACAGCGAGGTCAGCAAATGGATAGGCGGACGCATGTGCAAGACTCCGTTCTTCCGTATAAGATGCTGTCTGTCCCCACACGTGGTACCTGTGTGTTGTTTTAATTGAACATAACGCTACGGAAGCAACACGGCTTCTTTTGCAAGTAGTTTCACGATAGGCTGCTTGATAGAACCCGGATTGAAGTTGGAGGGAGAGTCAGGGAAAGGTTGCTGATCTGGATGAAGCGGGGGGGCTGTTTTACGTTTGAAGCAAGAAATGCTTTTAGCTCCCACTCTCAACAGATTATTTCGTCCAAACATGCCGCAGAGCACGAAGCCATGCTGAAAAAAAAAAAAAAAACGTTTATTCTTTGTGCGTCTTATTTCTGAAGTGCAAAATACGATCGACTGAGGCGGGTACGGGAAATCGGGCTCGTCATGGAGCC
This sequence comes from Amblyomma mixtum, assembly GCF_055824585.1. Classification (NCBI taxonomy): domain Eukaryota; kingdom Metazoa; phylum Arthropoda; class Arachnida; order Ixodida; family Ixodidae; genus Amblyomma; species Amblyomma mixtum. Next base: position 78,614,968 of record NC_143014.1, read on the forward strand.
GTCGACGGCACCTTCCAGGGGCCGAAGGCGAAATCCCAAATCACCAGAGAAGCCCGAATATGTGCGAATCCGCTCTCCCGCAGACGAGGGTATGTGTAGTGGTGGGGAGCGGAAAGAACCTGCAGTCGTGTGTGCCATATGAGTGCCGCTAATCGATTTATATATTAAAGACTTCTTCCTTATTTTTCTTTTTGTAGATGGCACATGCTGGCAGGTGAAGTACAAGTGACAGCTTCTCACATCTACACTTGCCGTGCCGCAACGTTTTTTTTTTTTTTTTTTTTTGCTGGCAGCCAGAACGAAGTTATCCCAGTCTCCTGTGGTGGGCTGCAGCGTGAAATAATTATTTGCCTACTAGCTGATATATTACATTAACAACTTAGACTATATATCCGTTTGCTTTTTCGCACATTCTTTTTCTGGTGCTGCTTGGTGAAAATTGTCCCTATAGCAGCCTTTCTTCTGGGTGCCTGAAAAAGTTCCTCGCGGTTTTAAAGATTTTGTAAGGCAGTGCAGCCTGCCGCGAAGGTTTGTTACCAGTCGCATATACAGAGTCAAAGTGAGGTTCCTTCTCACTTTCCTCTGTAGTTTTCAAGCAGTGTGGTTTAATAAAAAAAAAATTGTGCGTCAAAACGTTTGTTTCTTTTTTACAGAACGGTGGCATATAAGCCTGGACAGCTGAACTTTGAGCCGTACATTTTACTGCTGTGTGGTACATCAAGCTTGTACTTGGACTGATCTAAAAGTGATTTGTCAAAACTTTTTCAACCGTACGTTATGAAAATGCATTTAATGAGACCGTATGCTCAATCTGGTGGCCATTTTTCATTATTTATTCAGTGATTTCGATTGCAAAAGTCACTCGCTGGCATTTTTAATAATTGCATTAGTAATAAAGCTTGTTGTTGGTATAGTTTGTGCATAATTTAGGCACAATCTGTAAAAAAGACAAGCGTTTGCTAGCGGTTAGTATGTAATTTTAAGTGTTTAGCTTTGTCTAACTAGTCGTTCCTTTTCGCAAAGAGTTTACCCAGTGTTCGGCATGTTTAAATCCGCGCATCGCTTAACCGCTGCACCACTGCGCCAGGAGGGGCATGAGGACTCCCAGCGATCTGAGAATGTACAATAAAGAATTAAACAATGACAAATTCCGCATTTATGGCCATTAGCTGCCACAGAATCAACCGTAACAAAAAATGCCAATGGATTCAAACGACCCTCGAAGGATGGCCTAAGTGTTTTTTTTTTTTTCGCTTCCCTAAGTTGAGGGTCGACCTGCAGGACGCACTAAACAATATGCGAGTAAATACGGCACAGTGTGCTCCTTTCTCCGCGTAATATTCGATTTTAACGCGAGGGGTTACTTTTCACTTCTGCTTTTAGCAAAAAAAAAATAAAAAATAAAAATCTCCCGTTGCGTTCAAGTAAACAGAGTATCTTTCGTGTGTTTGTTTTTTTTTTATTTCCGCTATTCTGCTTTAAACTGGCCTTCTTGTTTTCCGCGTGACTTTTCAGCGATAATTTTTCGAAAATCTTTTGCGCCTCCTTCGTTTCACTGCCTGCTGGCCAAGCCCAAGGAGGAATAACAGCTAATCATTTTCAGCGCAGATACCCTGAAGCTCGCTACCCGAGTTTTTCTTCTCCGCGCTGCGCAATTTGTATGCAAGTGGCGCTGAGGTTTATTTGTTCTACAGCTTAACGCTGAAACGAAACAACCAAGCCAGGAACACGAAGCCACGTTTCAGCCGCACTTGGGAGTGAGGTTTAGAGCGTAGAGCTGTTTCCTCGCATGTTCGGCAGCAGAAACCAGCACAACGGAACACAGCACATGCTGCTTTCGCCTACTCTTCTCAGTGTATCGTGACATTCAGATCAATTACAGGATGCGTGGTGCGACCTACGGAAGAAAGTATGCATAGACGTAGCCATATTATTGCTTGCGTGAATAGAAGGTGTCACGTAGATTTGCTGAAATCCTAGACAAGTCCCTTTTTCAAACGCAGGGGCAATCAAAACACCGCAAAAATCTGCAGAGCTTTGTTATATCTTCGTACATGTTACTCCTATGGTAGTTAACGGTGGTTCTTGAGAGCCTAAGGTCAGTTACCATCTACGAGGATAGTTAAACCTTTTTTTTTTTTTTTTGCAAGAATGTTCACACACGACCGGGATGGGGCAATTGGCGCTCGGTGAGCATATACCTCGAGAGTCTCAGGAATGAACTGCTTGCTCTCCTATGTGCATAAGAAACACCTTTGCACCGCTTGCCGCAAGTCGTTTGGTTGCAGCGTGCGAAATGCAAAATTACTCTTGGCTGTCTATTTCATGCCAACATGGGGCACATGTGCTCTTCTGCCGAGTGCCGAAGTCTGCTTCGTGAACTTGGAGGCCTGTTTCCTTGCGGCGAGCCGCTGTCCTCCAGTTGAGAGCACGGCGCATTGCTGCTCTAAATACACGTGTGGCTTGTGGCGATGGCTGAGCAGGGGTCCTTCGGCTCGCGATAAGCTTGAACCCAGCGGGAAATTTCAACTCCATGTAAGCGAAACTTTGGTCGAAAGACCAAGCTGCGAGCTGGGCACTTCCTTCGTCTTCCCCCCCAAAACGGCGCTGCTTGCCGGATGTGTCTCGCACACGCTTCCTGCTTTCCGGCTGCTCCCCCGTGCATTGCGGTGGGGCACGTCTTAATCTCGGCAGGTGCGTCGGCCTGGTCATCGCCGCTTTGTCACCCTAGTAACTGCAGGCCTCAAATAAATTCGACATACTGCAGCTTTTCCCGTGGCTGTGAGGCAAAATCCAAAAAAATTAAAGATGAACATTCTATTTGCCGGTAAAGAAGAGCTAGCATGACATTTCTTGCGTATTACGGACAAGTGCTCTGCAGGCAGGTATGTTGTGCCGGGGACGGGCCCTCGATCCTCACCAAGTATGCAGCTGTGCTTCGCAGGTCCGTGCAGAATTTCCGCCGGCACACATGCCGGTGAGAAGTGGCTTAAATTACGAGCAGAACGAGGTGACAGATTACGAGACTGTTCATTAAGATAGAGTGCGAAGGCACCGAGCGAAAACACACCTCCGCTGGCGCATATACGCCGCGTCGCACCGCCGCTCGCATGCAACTTTGTGCGAGTGTGCTTGCCGCGCACTGCCGGGCGTGAAGACGGCAGTCTGTGCCGTTTCTAGGAGCGCTGGGAGTGAGAGAGAGAGAAACTCTTTAATGAAATACAGAGAATTTAGCCGGCGTTTAAAAATCGCTGGCATGCTACTCTGCGTAGGGAGGGGAATTTGGGAGATAAAGACAGAAGGAGAGCAGTGTGGAAGAGGTAAAAAAAAAACGAAGATAAATGCGACCATGAAATTGGTACTAAGGATGCAACGGCGAGTATTGATGTAACCTATGGAATGATGGAGTGCATAGTCCGACAAATGGGCTGACGAAGTTCACTGCATGAAGAATGCATGAAGGTAACGTGCAAGTGAATTTAAAGCTTATCGACATGTCCAATGTCTTTTAAATATGTAAATAGAAAGTTAATTGCAAGTCTCTGTTGCCTAAGGCAGGCTAAGGGACCTAAAACTTTGTCCATTGTTAGGGGCACTGGGCAGAGCTTCTGCATGCAATGTTCATAGTACGCACGCTCGTTAGCATACGCAGGGCACTCAAGCAGGATATGTTCCACAGTTTCTATCGAGGCACAGTTGTCACAATGCGGACTGTTAATTTGTCCAAAACGGTATCGCAAGCCGTTTGTACATGCAGCATTCAGACGAAGTCGGTGATAAAGTGTTTCCAGATGGCGAGGAATTCTGGGTGAGAGTCTTGATCTAAGATGTGGGTCGACTGAGTGAAGAAATTGGTACTGATGTGTCGGCAAACTCCAAAGCCGATACGTTTCTTCGGAAGCAAATCTTTTAGCTATTTGGGACGCATCAGATTTCGTGAAAAAAGTTCGAATGTATCTCCGATGTTGATGGCCCTTACGGGCCGCTTCATCTGCTTTTTCATTAGTCAGAATGCCACAGTGTGCAGGTACCCACTGAAATATTGTCATGTGTGTTATTTTCCACTTAACGTCATCTTCAACGAGCGGGGAGCCGATCGCCGGTAAAGAGGAAGAGGCTCGGTGGAAAATCGCTCGTGAGCCCGGCCGCGACCGCTTGGACTGTACCTGGCGCCTGCCTGCTCTCCTGTGGTCTCCAGTGTCCCCACGACCCGCGTCGTTTGAACGACCCGTGACATTCTGGTGGAGGCGCTGTCTTATGCGACGCCATCCCCTACCTCCCGCTTCGCAGAGTCCCATTCCCAGCCCGGGCCGCCGCCCCTCCGCTGAGGAGGCCGAGATACGTGCCAGCAGGCGAATTCAAGGACTCGGCCCCGAATTCGGCCTCTTGCCGCACCTTACAACAAGGTCCGTTCCGGCAGTGCACATGGCTCGGTCTACCGTGAGCCAAGGCCAGCAGACGGATTCTTCGCCCGTGCCTGCCGTGGTTTACGTCCCTGTCGCTCCTCGTCCAGCTCTCCCGTTCCGTGGTGAAGCCTCCGAAGACATCGACGATTGGCTTCAGCACTATGAACGCGTGGCCCGCTACAACGGCTGGTCTGCGGACCATTGCCTGCAAAACTTGTACTTTTGCCTTGAGGGCACTGCCCGTCACTGGTTTGAGAACCACGAGCACACCCTTACGTCGTGGGATACTTGCAAGGCACAACTGCGACTCACTTTTGCTAACCAGCATCGCCGCCAACGCGCAGAGGACCTCCTGCAAACCAGGTTCCAGGGACCCGATGAAACCGTCACAAGCTTCGTCGAAGACGTGTTGCGCCTTAGTGCCCGAGCCGATCCCCGCGCCACGGAGGATAAGAAGGTGCGCATTCTTATGCGAGGAGTGAAGTCAGACATTTTCGGCGGTCTCATTCGGGACCCTCCCACAACCGTGGCCGGCTTTATATCCGAGGCGACTAACATCGAGCGCGCCCTGGCAGCCAGAGCAGATCATTATCGTCGGCTTGCTGGAGTTTCTACCGCTTCCAGTCTTTGCGCTGACCACCCGGGTGGCTTACCCGTCGACGCCATGAACCTACGCGAGGTCATCCGCGCAGTTGTTAGGGAGGAACTCCAGAAGTGTCTGCCACCCACCGCTTCCTCCTCTTCGTCCCCCTTCACGGAGGTCGTCCGAGAAGAAGTGCAACGTGCACTTTCTCCTCGCTGCACCGTCACCCCTCCTCCGGCACAGCCCGCCGTGACGTACGCCTCCGTCGTCCGTCGCTCGTCGCCGCCACCGCTCGACCACCCGTCCCCCCCTCTGCAGCCATTGTCACCTCCTGCGCCTATGTCATCCACTCGTCTCCCACAGCGTGGACCAAGCAAGGCCGACGCGTGGAGGACCCCCAATGACCGTCCGCTATGCTTCCACTGCGGGGAAGCCGGTCACGTCTATCGCCGCTGCCCTTATCGGGAGCTCGGTCTTCGCGGATTCCGACGAGATGCGCCCCGCCCCCGGTACGGCGAACAGCCTCGGGAAATTGAGGAATTTCTGCGCCATTCCCCGCCACCTGAGCGGCCTTCTCGTCGTGCGTTTCGCTCGCCGCCGCCGCGCCGCTTCGATTCCCCTCTGCGCGACCGTCGCGGAAGCCTTTCTCCTCGTCGGGAAAACTAAGCCCGGCGACGCCTGGAGGTGGCGTTGCCGACCGAGAATCTGTAAAAGAGCCTCCACGTACGACGTCCCGCTCCCCCTCACCGACCGACGACCTTTCCGCCGATCCTATAGCCGCCTCTGATCGCCCAGTGTACAATAATCTTGACGTCCTTATCGACGGCCACGCCACGACCGCCCTCGTCGACACCGGCGCCGACTACTCCGTTGTGAGTGGGGAGCTGACCCGCCGCCTTCGCAAGGTACTAACGCAGTGGGATGGCCCACAAATCCGAACCGCCGGAGGCCACCTCGTCACCCCGGTAGGCCGCTGCACTTCTCGCGTTGAGATTAACGGTCTCACGTGCCCCGTTACCTTCGTCGTCTTGCAGCGCTGCTCGAGAGATATTATTCTCGGTATGGATTTTCTGACCGAGTTCGGCGCTGTTATCGACCTCGCTGACTGCCGCCTCACCCTTCAACGACCTTGCCTTGACCCGCCGAGCTCCGAGCCGACGTTCTCCGAGGCGCGCATCTTAGCGGACCACGTGACTTTGCCGCCTGACTCGAGCGTGTTTCTGCTGGTCGAGTCCGCACCGGTTGCCTCTGGCGAAGTTCTTCTTGAGGGTAGTGTGCAGCTGCTTCTTGACAGGGGTGTTGGTGTTGCTAGAGGTGTCACGCGTCTTCACTCTGGTTGCACCCAAGTCCTCGTCACGAACTTTCGCAGCGCTCCGCAGCACCTCACCAAGGGCACAGTAATCGGCCTTATCGAGCGCCTCAGCGCCCCTGTCGACGCTGCGACCCTGTCTGCGGCTCCTTCCTGTCCGCCCTCTCCCCAACACTCGGTGCCGCCTTTAGGTGTCAGCATTGCACCGCAGCTCTCTGCTCAGGAGAGAGACGAGCTCGTCGCTCTGCTGGGTGAGTTCCACGACTGCTTTTCTACGTCACCTGGGGTTCGCCAGACGCCAATAGCCAAGCACAGAATAATTACCGACGACGCTGTCCATCCTGTTCGTCAGTCACCTTACCGAGTTTCGTTGAAAGAACGTGAAACCATACAACATCAAGTGCGCGAAATGTTGGCTGATGACATTATCCAACCATCTCACAGCCCGTGGGCTGCTCCGGTGGTGCTAGTGAAGAAAAAAGACGGCACCCTTCGCTTCTGTGTTGACTACCGGCGCCTCAACAGAGTCACGAAGAAGGACGTATATCCACTTCCACGCATCGATGACGCTCTTGATCGCCTGCGCCATGCCCGTTACTTTTCGTCCATCGACCTTAAGAGCGGGTATTGGCAAATAGAAGTGGATGAGCGCGACAGAGAGAAAACTGCTTTCGTCACTCCAGATGGACTTTATGAGTTCAAGGTGATGCCCTTCGGACTCTGTACAGCTCCAGCGACCTTCCAGCGCGTTATGGACACCGTGCTCACCGGCCTCAAATGGCAAACATGCCTTGTCTACCTTGATGACGTCGTAATTTTTTCAAGCACGTTTCATGAACATCTGGTTCGCCTAAAAGCCGTCCTTCAAGCTATCAGAAACGCCGGCCTCACCCTGAAGCCTACGAAGTGCCAGTTTGGCTATGACGAACTGAAGTTTCTCGGTCACGTCGTCAGTCACGAGGGCGTCCGTCCTGATCCAGATAAAACAGTGGCCGTCGCTTCCTTCCCGACGCCGTCAGACAAGAACGCCGTGCGGAGATTCCTGGGCCTCTGCGCTTACTACAGACGCTTTGTTCCCAACTTTTCAGATATCGCCGCGCCGCTTACTCGCCTCACGAAAGAGTCCGTCCACTTCCAGTGGTCTGATGAAGAGCAGATTGCATTTGACCATCTGAAACGGCGCCTGCAGGCTTCCCCTGTACTAGGCCATTTTGATCAGGACGCCGCGACTGAGGTCCACACTGACGCTAGTAACACGGGTCTCGGGGCCGTCTTGATCCAGCATCAGAATGGCGCCGAGCGTGTCATCGCATACGCCAGTCGTGTTTTATCGAAGGCAGAAATCAATTACTCGACAACCGAAAAAGAATGCCTCGCAGTAATTTGGGCGATCACAAAGTTCCGACCCTATCTGTACGGACGCCCATTCCAGGTGGTCACAGACCATCACTCCCTGTGTTGGTTGACCAATCTAAGGGACCCTGCAGGCCGACTTGCGCGGTGGGCTCTCAGACTGCAAGAATTCGACGTTACGATCGTCTACAAATCTGGTCGCCGACACACTGATGCTGACTGCCTGTCCCGCGCTCCCGTCGAATCTGCGCCTACTGATACGGACGACTTTGACATCTTCCTGGGTACTCTAGGTCCTGTAGATATGGCTGCGCGGCAGCGACTCGACCCCGACCTTCGCGCCGTGATCTCACATTTGGAGGGTCAAGGAGGCGTAGTTCCACGTCCTTTTGTGCGCGTACTGCCTCATTTATGCCTCCGAGACAACATTCTTTATAAGAAGAACTTTGCCGAGAGCCCGAGGTCATGGCTTTTGGTTGTGCCCACTAATCTACGCGACGAAATTATGGAAGCGTGTCATGATGACCCCTCCTCAGGACATTTGGGGTTCAGTCGAACGCTCGCGCGAATACGGTCGAAGTATTATTGGCCACAACTTGACAAGACAGTTCGCCATTACACAAGAACCTGCCGCGAGTGTCAACGGCGCAAGACCCCACCCATGAAGCCTGCGGGACTCCTTCACCCCATCACGCCACCGCTCAGTCCGTTCCAGCAAATTGGTATGGACCTACTCGGACCTTTTCCTCAGTCGCGATCGGGGAACCGCTGGATCGCAGTTGCGACGGACTACCTTACGAGGTATGCCGAATCACGTGCTCTGCCGTCATCAACGGCTTCGGATGTGGCAAAGTTTTTCGTCGAGTCCGTTGTTCTTCGGCACGGTGCCCCAGAGGTCCTTATCACTGATCGTGGTGCCGCGTTTGTGTCCGAACTTCTTTCCCAGATACTGAGCTTAAGCCATACCGCTCACCGCAAAACTACCGCATACCACCCGCAAACAAACGGGCTGACCGAGCGCCTTAACAAGACCTTGGCTGACATGCTCTCAATGTATGTAGACATCGAGCACCGAACCTGGGACGAAGTGTTACCTTACGTCACTTTTGCGTATAACACCGCAGTTCAAGAAACTACCGGATTTTCACCATTTCGCCTGGTGCACGGCAGGGAAGTCACTACCATGCTCGACGCTATGCTGCCCCACCAGCCTGACGTCTACACTCACGCCGATGCTCAACTCGTCGCCCAACATGCGGAAGAAGCCCGACAGCTGGCCCGCCTCCGCATCCAAGCCCGCCAGCAAGTCGATGCTCGGCAATACAACCAAGGCCATCGGGATCTTCAATTCAATCCTGGTGATCGCGTGTGGGTGTGGACTCCAATTCGACGCCGTGGCCTTAGCGAAAAGCTGCTCAAAAGATACTTTGGCCCGTACGAAGTGATTCGCCGTATAGGCGAGTTAAATTACGAAGTGTTGCCGATAGTAACGCGTGCGTCCCGCCGCCCGCCTGCCTCCGAGGTTGTTCACGTCGCACGCCTCAAACCGTACTGTGACCGCTCGGAGCACGTGGCCTAACTCTTCGCGCCTTACGCGTTTTTCAGCGCTAATTTTGCTTCTCTGCGCATCGGGACGATGCGCCTTTCGGGAGGAGAGCAATGTCATGTGTGTTATTTTCCACTTAACGTCATCTTCAACGAGCGGGGAGCCGATCGCCGGTAAAGAGGAAGAGGCTCGGTGGAAAATCGCTCGTGAGCCCGGCCGCGACCGCTTGGACTGTACCTGGCGCCTGCCTGCTCTCCTGTGGTCTCCAGTGTCCCCACGACCCGCGTCGTTTGAACGACCCGTGACAATATTATGCACTGGCCTGCGGCAATAGCTAAATGACGTAGATACCCGATGTCCAGGGAAACTGGCTGGCGATTCGTTTTCGTCAGCAGGTTGGCCAGGATCTGCAGAGATGCTTTTGAATCGGTGAAGATAACCCAACGGCCGGCGGTTCGGCGCAGGATGTAAGAAACAGCTTCCTTAGTGCCGTGAAGCTCAGCTGTCGTAGAGGATGTCCGCCGCTGCAGCCGGTAAGAAAGGGCATGGCCTGTTGAGGGCACATAAAGGCCACAAGAAGAGGTTTCTTTGGTAGTTGAACCATCAGTGAAGATATGGGTGTGTTGCGTATATTCATCGGTTAAGTAGGCGAGAGTAGCTTGCAGAAGCGCTGCCTGTGGCATACGGCTCTTTGCATTCACACCTGGAACAAACTTTTTCACCTTTAGAGGAGAGAGTGTCCATGGAGGAAAGGCCAGAGGTAGTAGTTTCTGTGGCTGATTAATAGTAGGGAGGGGCAGGAGCTGCACTGCCTGGCCAAAGCTAGAGTTGCTGTGAGTTAGGTGGACATGGTGTAGGAAGTGCTTCTTCCCTTGCAGGACATGGCGGAGATGGGTACGCATAGTTTCCTGGGCGGCAATCACCTCGAGGGGGAGACATCCTGCCTCCGCTACTGTTCCCGATGAAGAGGAACCCTTTGGGAGGCCAAGGCATATTCATTCGCGAAGATCCGCGATCACGCTGGGAGTGTCTCACTACGTGATCGCGGATCTTCGCGAATGTCAATGGATTTACGCAAAAGCGTCGCGTGGCGAGCGGACCAGCTAGATATATTTCGTCGTCGCCTCATCGATTGAGAATGATATGCAAGAATTGATATATGAGAGTGGGCGAACTTCTCTTTGCAGCTCCTCAAAAGTCGCGAACGTGGCGCGTAACTTGCAAACGCTTCGCGGAGAAGAGCGCGCAGAAAACAGCACTAGCATCGTGACGTGCATAAGTTGGACGTGACTTTAGGCATGGGTCGACAGCGACGTCCCCTTACCTTTATAACGAGAATGAACTGGGTCCGTCGGAAGTATCTTAAGACACATCATATTCCTATTTTGAAGCACTGGGAATATGAAGCACCATCCGAGTGCTGCACTTGTTTCGTTTCAATTTATATTTCTCTCCCGCGCGCTCTCTCGTTTCCCTTTTCTGTTTTGCAACGTCGCGTTGGTCGTGGCCGAAACAAGCCCATGACCCTTACGAAAATTGTCTATAGACTTTCTAATCGCTTTTTATAGACTCCATTACCTTTCTATAGTTATTATTTCGTAGTCAATAGTATATAGATTGTTTATAAACAAAAGTTCACTAAAATTAGATGGCCATAAATCTATAGACTCTCTAAAAGGTCTCCATAAGATTTGTGTTCTCTATTTACACTTCTTTATAGTAGATGTCGACAGAAAGTCTACAGACTTTATTGAAAACATAGATTGTCTATAGACTGTAGAATTTATGTTGTCTATAGACTAGTCTTATATTTGTCTATCAAAAATTTAAAGAATTTATTGACAACAGTCTATGGACTGCCTATACACTGTGTAAAGAAATTTTTGTAAGGGGACGCCACTAAATTGCATAAACGCGTACCACGCCCATGTCGCAATGGCGGACCAGCCCTTACGCTGACGAATGACGCAGCACGACGACACGTCTGACACGCCTCACGAGATTTGTCGACACTAACCCAGTCTCGGAAAATAAAATGGGTGGCGTTGAGCGGCGCACTGGCACAGCGTTCTCGTGTAACTCAGGCAGACCGGATACGGCGTCAGGAGAGTGGCTAGCGGTGGTGCCGCTACCAGATCAACCGGGTCGGTGATTGGCCGTTTGCGTCCCCATTTGTGATCGCTTTCGTCACAACTGATGTCACGGCCAGATGGCGGACCGTTGGAAAATACAGCTCCGGGTGCCCAGAAACCCATGCCTGCAACAGCGTGCTAGCAACGATAGATGCTGATCGTGACGAGCTTCTGCATGAAATATTTGCTTGGTAAATAGTACCCAGGAGACAGGGCCTCCCGACTTCAGAAAAGTAATGAACCCTAGTTGTCAAATTTCTAGCAAGTGCTGTTTCATCCCTGTGGCCTGGGAACTTTTGACCAAGACTGTGCGTGCAGAGGTACTGCGCCGGATTCGACCTGCCGGCTGACCGTGGTGGCCCTGATAACGCCGGTGGAATCATCGCCTGTCAAGGGACCCGAGCCTAGCCGGAGGTCTTCGTCAGACACAAAGGAGAAGTAATCATGAACAGTGACAAAATCGAGACCCCCCCCCCCCCCCCCTTCCGCAAGCTAGCCCCCTTCTGGTGGACAACGAGCTTTACTTTGGAATTTAAGACTCTGACGACGCAGCGCCTCAGAAATAAAAAGGCGGTGCAATTAAAGTCAGTGCCCTGAAAGATCCTGTCCCACCAAAGTACGCCGCCATGGAAGCCGGAACGAAGACTACAGCTAAGTCGCCTTCACAAAACGCAGTCTTATCGCAGCCAGCTAGGAGCCGTTCGGCGTAGAGGACGGTGGAGCTGCTGGGTAGCAAGGCCAATGGGCTCCCAGCGAATCAAGTGGACAGGAGGAGCGTTCGCCGGAAGGCACCCCGACCAAAAGAAACAAAAGGAACGAGGCCCGGTGCTTGTGCTATGGTCGATCAAGCAGCGAAGTCCGGTGAATATGGCCCCTGCTGTATATATGCGCGTGGGTCTTGGTGGGAATTCGCCTTCAGTGAAGATCATGGTCAGGTTAAACCGGGCCCTTTACGCAAGCCTTGTGGAAACACGTGAGTTTCGAGCCGGAGACGCCCAATACGCTGGTTGATATACATGTGGCTTGAAACATGCGCAGGAAAGCTGGAGACAGTAAGGGCACGCGACCAAGAACCACGGTGTAAGCACGCAGCCCGTGCGCCAAATAAGCAACGTACCAGATGTTCTTTCCTAAGAAGCGTCTGTCCGATCGTTTCTTGGTGGTGGTGTTTGTGAGGCCACCGCAGCCGCTGTTCGAGCATCTGCCTCGCACGCGGGAGGTGCGAGTTCGATCCCCACGGGTGTCGACCGGTTTTCCAATGGGTACAAGCTTTCCCCCGGCCTGGTGCTCGTTTCTAGGGCGAAATGCTTGCGAAAAGGGTTCTGGATGGTCGTTGCTTGAACCAGTCCGACTGATACGCGTGCCAGGCTGGGTTCATCAAAACATGAAAGAGGGCGTATGTTACTTTTCTGTGGACAGAAACGCTAATTTCGAAAGTTGTAGGATCATCTCCCCAAAAACGCTCGCTGTATTTGCACTACCTTATTTCGTTCTTTGTTTAAGGAAGGATTATAGCCGGCCTTTGGTTTTTGGTTGGTTGGTCTGGAAAGGCATTTGGCATTGGTTAGCGTACGACCTCGACAGTTCAGACGTACCCCTGGGCACATGCACGGCCTCTTGTTGTTTCATAATGTCGTGCCATATCGCTGAGCCCGGCGTCAGTGTAAAGGCTCCTACGTCAATTTTATCGAGTAATGAAAACCGCAGTGACGACATTGCAAAATTCGTACTGATTCCATCTGGGGTGTTTATACTTGTGTAATGCAAGTGTCTGCTTCGTCAAAAATATGACAGCAGAGGTCCTTGTCATCATCATCATCAGCCTGACTACGCCTACTGCAGGGCAAAGGCCTCTCCCATGCCTCTCCAATTTACCCTGTCCTTTGCCAGTTGCGGCCACCATCCCCACAAACTTCTTAATCCCATACGCACACCTAACTTTCTGCCGCCCCCTGCTACACTTGCCGTCTCTTGGAATCCACTCTGTTACCCTTAAGGACCAGCGGTTGTCTTGTCTTCGCATTACATGCCCTGCCCAAACCCATTTCTTCCTCTTGATTTCGACTAGGATGCCACTAACCCGTGTTTGTTCCCTCAACTCCTCCGCCCACTTCCGATCTCTTAACCTTACACCTATAATTTTTCTTTCCATAGCTCGCTGTGTTGTCCTTAACTTAAGCTGCGCTGCGTTGTCCTTAACTTACAAGGAAGTGCAATTTACTGCCGCCTATGGTAGGGCGCAAACAGCCTGTATAGAGCCATGTAGCACGTTTCACCTCTCATGTACAGGGCGTTTCACGTAACTTGAGCCAAGGATTTAAAAGAAGCGGTAAACCGCAGTGCGCTGAAACCAAAGATACATTGTTTGCTATCATGTGGCGCTCCTCAGAATATTTTTTTATTGCGCTTAATTAGTTCATTAACTAAGATTAATTATGCAAATTTTCACATATCAGTTTTAGTGCCAAGACCGTTATGTTAGGTTGTAGAGCAGCTTTATAAAAAACCGATCCAGTTTATTGTAGCATCGTATCTCTTACGGGGTCCTTTTTTCCGGCATCTAAAGAAAGCCCGCGAAATATGAAAAATTACCACGTGACTACGCTCAACGGCGTTTCGAGCAAACGGAGCACTGTCAAGCCGCTGCTAAGAGCGGCGGCCGTTCACTTCGCCACGGTCAGCGGGCACGCTCCGTTTACTCGAAATGCCGTTGAGAGCGCTGCAATTTGGTAGCGCACGAGCGTAGCCACGCGGTATTTTTTCATATTTCGTGGGCTTTCTTTAGATGCCGGAAAAAAGGACCCACTAGGGGATACGATGCTGCAATAAACTGGATCGGTTGTTTATAAACTTGCTCTACAACCTAACGTAACGGTCTTGGCACTAAAATCAATATTTGAAAATTTGCATCATTCATTTTAGTTAGTTAACTAATTAAGCGGAATAAAAAATATTCTGAGGAGCGCCACATGATGGCGAACAATGTATCGTTGGTTTCAGCGGGCTGCGATTTACCGCTTTTTTTAAATCATTGGTTCAAGTTACGTGAAACACCCTGTAGAGAGCCGCAAGTGTTTTGAGCAGGAATACTTTAAATGGTTCAGCCAAAACACAATGTCCAAGTGATGTCAGAAATATCTCATAGTATTCAGTCCTGCGTCACGCTTGCGAGGGACATGCTGCGGATGTGCTATTTTGGGACGCCCCGCAGTGAAGATTCGTAGGATATCCTCTTGTACTTTGTTTGGGCGCTGTGTAAGAGCAGTTGCAGCGGCGTTTTCTGTTGTCTCGCATTTCCCTTTGGGAAAGAGAAAAATGCTTGCTCCCTCATTTCACAACATAGATACAAACACAGTTATGACCATCAGTACACACAGCTGTAGTTGAGCGTAAAGCGGCAAATGGCCTAATGGTCATGCGCGGATCACTTTCGTACTCCTTACTATTCAATACTTACAATTCAAGAAACGTTGCGTGTGGTCTACGTTCCGTTGCCCTGTATACTGTAAGACCCAGAACAAATCATGGCAAACAAACAACAGATTATCAAATTATAACATTGTGTAATGCCTACCAGTCTCTTATTCAGATTGCTTTAGAAAGTTATAGTGTGTCTGTATTTAAGAAAAAAAAAACTGAAGATTCTTTTTCCCCCGGTTAACTTTCGCTACCTCTGTATACTTAGTTTTTTGAGTGTTTGTTTGTCTTCCTTTTTCTTACCTGTATGTGCATATTATGAAATATTTTGTTTATTGTTAATTGGTATTTATTATTGTATGTCATTAACTATTTTCTATTGTGATTATGTTGCTCATTGTTTTTTTTCTCTTTTGTCCATTCGGCCACCATTTTCATGATGTGTTAAGCGGGGTGTAGGCCTTGTCAGGAGGCATGCTTGGTCATCCTCCCTTAGCCTCACCTCGAGGGCATATTGTACATAATATGGCCAAATAAACATACTACTACTACTCCCCTGGGACATCTGATCGCCCATCTCAGGTAGCTGCGGGATATGCCACGGACACATTTTGCGCTGGTGAAGTGTACGATTTAAAGGATGTCTTAAGTAGTACGGACATGAGTGGTATGACAATGCGAAGGCTTGTAGAGAAAAAGAGTGAAAACTCGCCTGCCGAAAACTGTTCACGTAGTTGCTGTGCTGCGGAGGCTATACTGAGTCAATCAAACGTCAAGGTTCGTGCTTTGTCACGATGGCGTGCACTTTTCTAGCACATATATCAAACACGTTTCCAAAACCAGATGCTTCTTTCTATCATCTCTTTTCTCTCACTAGCCGTTGGTGTATATGAGAGTGCCTGCGCGCGAGTGACCCCATTCAACGTAGCATCCATCCCAGCGGCCCTCTTGTTCGTGCCTTTCTTGTGCTAACGTGCTGGGCTGCCCGCGTTAGCGCCATTTTGCCGGTGCTGCCGTCATTTCTCCGCGCGCTATAGGAGAACGGGTGGGAGCCGCTCGTGAAAGACGCACATTAACGTGCCAGCCCTGTGGCGAGTAGCGAGATCCAAATGCTTCGCCGTCCGTCTCGGAAACATCTTTAGCGTACATATAAAACTCGCTCCTTACAAGGCCGCTGGCTACAGCAAGCCCAAAAAGAGAAGCTAAATTCCCCCTTGCGCCACGGATCACTCCTTAGTGGAGGATGATTAATGAACGAGAAAGGGTGGTTCCGTTACCCGGTTGACAGGCGTATACAGTCTTGCGCCGCATAATAACGCGCTTCCACATGCCGCTCTTCTGCACGAGCCATTGAATGCAGCGAGAAATCACGATCGCTAGATGGGGGCGTAGATTTTGGGCTGCAGGCATAAGGGTGATGAATGAAGCTAATGGCTCCCTCAGCTTGCCGTAGTGTGCGCACTGAAGCGACCAGGCCGTATACCGAATCGTGGTCGAACGTATACAGTTCTGGTATTCGTGCTCTGGAACTACCATGCCCTGGTTTGCTTTCATTAGCTGAGATATCGTTGGGATACTTTACAAAAGATCCCGGGCTTCTCGTTCTCTTTCGGGGCGGAGAAGTGACAGCGACCGCAGCCCGCGAGAGAGCGCCCGCACGCGTCACGTGACCCCAGCCGGCGCGTTCTCGGGCGCCCCAACTGCCCCGACCACGTGTCTCTGGAACTGCCGGCCGCATTCAATTCGGCATTTAAACTGCGGCGTCGGATATGAAAGGAATAAGGTTATAGTCAGGAGGAAAAAAAAAAAGATAGCAAGTCTTCGCACCGCTGAAGCCTATATACTGTACTTTTGCAGATGTGCGCCAAATTGTTCTTCAAATTGTGCGAAGTTTCACTAAACGCTGCGCTTCGCGTGAACAGACGCTTTTAGCGTACCGGAGTCGTAGTAGCGGAGATACACCCATGCCGGTTTACCGAACGCCGGCTGCGCACGCGGAGTGGCTTCTCATGGACCATCCATGCCACTGCGCATGCGCAGGTGGGGGGGTGAGCCGATGGTGGCGCCGTTGAACACTCTCAAGGTCAGGTTACACGCAACATAAAAACCACCGGAAGTAGAAGCTCAGTTGGCAGAGCACCGGACGCAAAATTCGCAGGTCGTGGGTTGGGATCCCACCGGCGGCATGCGGTTGTTTTTTGTTCTAATTTCTAATCAGTTATCTTTAAGGGATAAATAACCGCATTGTTAATTTCCCAGTGGTCAACAACACAAATAAAAAATATGAAAACATTCCCCTGTGCTCCTTAATTAGTTACGCTGACTGTTGACTTCGCTCATGTGCATGCCATAATGAGCCTCTCATTTCCCTTCCCCTGTCTTCACTTTCACAGAAGCAGTTTGTGATTGATGTTGCGGTTAGGCGGTCTCATTCTAAGGACGCGGCGGGGCACGGAAGGCTTCGCTCTTTTTTTCAAAGATCCCGAATGCCTCGCCATTTCGTATACTATTCACCACTGTCTAGGGAAGACGTATACGCTTCCACCATGAAAGAAATGCATTGCATGTATATCTTGGATACGAGCTGTATAGCCAAAATGTGGTCTTTGCAATTGAATAGAAGCCTTTCAGCACCGCAGTATTGTCCTCATTTCGGACTGATTACGTTCCATTGTTATGTTAAGGCACATGGAAACCAGCTCCTGGCTGATTATTATAACCGCACTAGTCGCACTACACCGACCAGAGCCAAATGCATTGCAAGTCAGTGAAATCCAAAGGAGTCAGCCCCATTAATACAGCAGGGACTTTATACTAATGGTAATAATTACTGCTATTGTCGCTACATTGATGGCAGTGTTGCGCCAAAAAAGGCTCGTTTAAACCGGCCTTGACCAGTTACCGCCGCCATTTCAGCACCAAAGCACGCGCAGCCAACATCAAAGTATCGTCTTTGCCAAAAGTAACCAGGTAGCGGGATTTGCTTCTTAGCCGTATATGGGGCCCTTACGGCACCGCTAAAGACCGGAAGGTGTCGAAAGGTGAGGGCAAGGGTTCTGCTTACCTTACGCACAGTTAGAGCTTACGGGGTGCCGTATGTGCCTCCACAATATGGCTAAGAAAAAAACTGCGTTGTCTGGTCACTTTCGGCAAAGGCGACACATGCACTGCCCATTAAAACGCATAGCACCTCCTCCGTCACACTTCATTTCGCCGAATTCGTTTTTGCGCGCGTGCGGCAAAAGCGGGATTTGCTATCTTTTGGTGCTGCCTACTTCTCCGCTGCCTTTTAAAGTGTCCCTGTGGCTGCCCGGCGGCACTGTACCGCGATTGACCACGTGCGATTGGCCACCGACTGGAGCTGCGACAGATCACGTGGAGCTTGGGTTGTAAATGAAAATAACGACCAGATGCCTTTGTATTTCTGTAAAAGGTGGTGTCCAGTCACCAAGGCTGAGCACCAGGCCACTTGATCGAGTCCCGGCTGCTGCGGCAACACCTCGACGGAGCCGAGATTTCGATGCACGCCCCCCCCCCCCCCCCCCCCCCCCCCCCCCATGGTCGAAATTTATCCGGATCCCTCCCTTACGAAGCCCCTCACAGGTCACGTGCGGCCTCGGAACGGTGAACCGCACATATTCTAACGAAACTCGAAGAACGCGTCGCATCGCTTGCTGCAGTGAATCAAAGAGAAATCATCGTTATCGTAATTTTCGAGAAGCCAGGATCAAAAGAAGGAAAACAGCGCATAGATACGAAACGATACAGCAACAACACATACAGAGCTCTCTCTGTGTGTCGTCTCTTTCATGTCCTGTCCCTATACGCGCTGTTTTCTGCAATGCTTTCTATTCACATATTAGACCAACTTCAGACCGTTATCAAAAGAAAGAGACGTACTTGAACGAATAAGCGAACAACATACTTCTTTTTTTTTCTTTTTTGTTTCACGGTATTTATTAAGATCTTCCCTGAGCTCCTTGCAAAAAAAAAAGAAGCAAAAGTGCAAGCGGTACAGAAGAGAGAGACCCGAGTGGACGAATTCCTGCATATCGTTAGCGCACAGAAATTGAGATCACGCGCACCGAATTGGTTTCCCCGAGTTCGGGCGGCCTTTGTTTGTGCTTACCATATATATAGCGCTGCCGCTAATCTCGTTCTCACTGTCGCGGCGCCTCCACGTCGAGTGGCGCCCCCTGGCTGACAGCGGCCGCGGCGCGGGTAAACACGGCGTCCGGCAGCGGGCGGGCCGCAGGGACGAATCAAAGTTGGGGCCGGTCATTAAAGTTCAAAGTGGCGCGGCCGGGCCGAATAGAGACGCATTGATCGATTAACGGCGCACTAAAGAGGAGACAGGCTGCGTCAGTGTGGCCATCCCTCGGCGGCATGCATATGAAGTTGTACGCGCGCTCTGCGGATGCGTGCGACCCCGGCCATCCATTTTTGGCATGACTAGAAATGAGGCATTTGCAGGATCCGCGGCGCGCTGGGGGCTCAGCGTGCGTGCGCGGGCCGGCTCTCCCCTCTCGGGCCAAATTGATGGAGCCTTCCGCCGTAGCCGCCGCCGCCGCCACAAATGAACGCATCTGACAGTGACGCATCGCTGCCGCCGCGCCGGACGTCTGAATGACCAATGGCCCGGCCGCCTGATACTTATCGCGGCAAAAAAACAAACGCCGCCGAGGTGTCGCGTGCGCTGCCGCGGACACGTGTACGGCCGGTGTCGGACAGCGGCGCAGCGATCCTTAGGCTTCTGCGCGGGCCGACGGCGCCGACAGCGGCCGCTGCGATGCTATCTGCGCAGAGCCGCCGCGCACTGGCGGCCGATGTCGCATCGCCCTGGGTGGGATGCTC
The DNA here is from genome assembly GCF_055824585.1 of Amblyomma mixtum. Taxonomy (NCBI): domain Eukaryota; kingdom Metazoa; phylum Arthropoda; class Arachnida; order Ixodida; family Ixodidae; genus Amblyomma; species Amblyomma mixtum. The sequence goes on from NC_143014.1 coordinate 78,634,568, forward strand.
TTGCTACTGCTCACTCGGCGCGTGTACACTGCCGAATCTGTTTTCTGTGCCCACAGAACACATTCGCACCTGTGACCTCACCATATATCGGGTTGTGGCGGCGAACACCCGTTGCACTGTAACACTGCTCGCAGGTATCCCGATGAAAGAGCGGCGGTAGAGGCGACAGGGACCTTAGACACTACAGGGATCCCTGTTGGCACCGTCGCATCGATAGAATTCTAGCCCCAGCGCGAGTCTTGGGTGAGAAAAATAGAAAACCCAAGAAAAGACAGCCAGTAAAACTGCCGCGAGACCGGAATGTAAGTTTCCCCGCATCTCTTGTCGGCTATCGGTGTCAGTCCCTGGACTCTAGCGTCCAAGGTTTGAATCTCGGCCCCTGAGCCCCATATCTATGAAGGCAAAATGCAAAAGCGTGCTCTGTGTTGTCGAAATACCCCAGGTGGTCGAAATTTCTCTACTATTGCTTCCCTTACAGTTCACGTCCAGCTTCGGGACGTTAACCCCAAATACCTCTTTACTTATATACGGTTCAGCTGGTCGTGAATAGACCGATTTCCCTACGTTCACTGCGCATGTGCACATTGCAGCTTGTGCGGCAACCTGTAGTGTTCGTGGGCGATACTCCCCGGACTGCCATATGAGGTCAAGTGACTGTCTTAATGACCATCGCGTAAAAATTTGGCCCCTGAAACACAGCGCGGAATAATATGGATCCACTTATAAGCAATCGTTAAGAGGATATGCGTTAGTATTAGAGCGTAGTCTTTGATTTGATCACGCTGTGACACGTCCTCTCTCGACCGAGAGCAGCTTGCGACTGCCGTTCGCGTCACCACACTGTCGTTATTATACTTTTCCCGCAAAAATGCGGTCTAGTTCGCATTTTTCCGCCATCTTAAATTTTTGGGTCGTAAATTTCGGAGGTGGGCTAACTTGGGTCCCATTTAGGAATCAGGGAATTTCCTGACATTTGGCGGGAGGTTTTTATGAGACTACAGCTCTTATGATACCGCATTAACACTCGGAGTACAAAGAAAGAAAAGCGACACATATACAGTAGTTCGAAAAGGATAAAAGCCAACTCTAGCAATTATGTTCACTCGCTCTCCTACGGGTGCTGGTCGCCCGCATGGATCATATGCCGTATTTTTTAGGCAGAATCGAAGCTGGCAGTTCAGCATTACGCATATGCGCTCAATAGATGGCTGCACTATGCGTTTGAAAGACGGCTCAACACAAAGCGCGAAATCTCGAGTGTCGCGGTCACTGTTTGTGACGTAACACCTGGAAAAATGAGGTAACACTTCTGGAAATGGGAGAAATTAGTGATCTTTCTTCCTTTAAACTTCTTGGGCGCCGGCTATGTCACTTGATGTATCAAATAAATAACGTGTTACTACCAGAATCAATGTTTCAGCTAGAGGGTTGAAATTCGGACACTCTTCTCTGTGTGTGAAAGCTGAGATGGGAGGCCCGAGGAGGCGTATCTGCATAAATGAAAACAACGAGAAGCAAATTAATTATGTAATTAAAACTGTGTAGTATCCTGCTCATAGCGCGTTACTTAGCGAAGGCTGTCGCCGTGCCGCTGGCTGTCTTTTGCTAATGCCTATGGCCAACTGTAAAGCGCAAGACCTAAAGACTTTGTGTCAACTTTGGTTAGCACAACGTTTACAACGGGAGCACGATCACACGCCTGGCGCTGGTCACGTGATTTGCAGATGACTATCACGTGACCGGTCACGTCTACGCGTAAACCATCAAATACGCCGGCCGGGGAAGGGTCCGTGTAATAGCTTTCGCTATAAGAGCAGAAAGACAGGACCATCCTCCGGCTTCGCTTTATTTTTATTTGCATGTATCTGGGCCAGATTCGAACGCGAGCACTCCTGTGCGTTATTCCTCGATGATGTACCGCGACATCGCTGGGCAACTGCATATCATGAATATCATGGTGAATACACGCTTCGGAGGACATTTGACGACGGAACATTAATCAGGGTAATTGCAAAAAAGCAATAGATTGTCTTGATAGGTAGTGTTTGTCATTTATTCAGACCTGCTAGTACACGTTGGGAGCTACGCAGGCTGATGCAGTATTATTACTATTTGAAAAAACTGCAGGAGCGGGAGCGCCCGCAAGTGCGCAGTTTTTTGGTGCGTACCAAACAGGCAGACCAGAAAAGCTGATATTTCTTTCTAATGTTTTCCTTTTATGCCCTTATTTGATCAGATAGGATTTGTTCGCGGATCTCTTTGCGGCAGCTATCGAACGCATGTGCGACAGGTCCCCTTCGACGGCGCACGCGGTTTCAATGAAGGCTGCATTCGAATCGCTGCGCGGCTAATCGCAACAATGAAGAAACAAAGGCGGGTTATGCGCGGATACTCAGTACTGAAGAAGCTACAGTTGCGACAAGAATCTGCGGGCGCCCGCGCACGCGCGGCCACGAGTACACACAGCTCCGCGGAAAGCGTTTTCATCTTTGGCGACATGTCTGCAACGCGAGGCAATCGCGACGGCCATCGGTAGTCATGCTCGAGTTAGCTTTTGCCGCTCGGTGAAACGGTCGCGAAAAATACGCGCGCCCGATCCATTTCTGCCGTAATCGTAGTTTGGGACGCGCTCCTCCTTTCTGCGTATGACCGCATACAGCGATGAGCACAGGTCGCAGTCGACCTCCAAACCCGGTGAAAGAAAAAAAGGAAAACCTGAGGTTGGCTGGTGCGGGCTTCGCGATGCAAGTAACAGAACTCGCTTGTTTGCACTGTTGAGCATACATTAAAGTTCCAGGAGAGCCTCCTTCGCCGTGGCCTTTCTTGCAATCGCGAGCGGCCATCAAGAGTAAAGCGGGCTGCCATCGCCGCCTCGCAAACCCGTATGGGGGTTGCCATCCAAATCAAATAGGGCACTGTCGGCGAGCTTATGCGGGCAACAATGGAGACGCGGCTTCGTTGTTCCGTGACGACGATGTCATCGTATCTCTAATCCCATTATAAAAAGAAATTGTAACTGACGGCTGGGGTTACCTGAGCAGCGCGTGTGGGGAAGAAGCTACTGGGAGCCCGACTAAAGTGCAGGGATTCGAGCCTTGCCGGATCGCTTACGTGGCGTAGACGCCGACGGCAGAGTTGCCGGTATCCTCGCTGCCTGTCGACCCGTATCACACGAAAGCAATATGGGGCGCTACGACAACGTACACGTGACAATTTCTACTGTGCAGGTAAGACGCAATACACTAGGTGCATCTTCCTCTGCAGCTGCAACGCGGGAGAGCCTGACAGCGTAACGCCCAAGCGGGCATGTCACAAATACTTTCTGACAAACTCAATTTCTTTCCTTCTTTTTTTTTTTCTGGAGGGGGGGGGGGGGGAGAGGAAAACCAACAGGTAGTTGCTCATTTCTGTTTAAAGGCGAAATAGTTGGATAGCCGCCTAGAGGCCGATTGGCAGGAAGTGCTCAGGACGAGGAGAAACTCCAGGCCAGTCTTTCGCGCAGTATCACACCGTTATTTTGCATATTTAGGGTCTCTGTTCTGAACAAGGGTTTACGGCAGCCGAATTGCGTCGCGTAATTAAGAAGGAAAGTCACTATTTTTAATTTCCCTATTCACTTCGATTTGAAACAACTCAAGATGGAGATCCTAGCTGCCCCTGGCGGCAGGTCGCAGGCGTACACTTAATAGCAGTTCTGGCAATGTGTCCGGTCTTTCTTACCAGAAATGTTTCGTCTGGTCACGTGCGCTTACACTAGTTACACTGTAACAAAAATTTTGTGCAGTTATTAGAGCAAGACAAAAGCGTCTCGATCATCATTGACAGGTTTCGCACAATGCGCTGTGCTACTACAAAGGCGTTTTCCGACATGCGTGACAGTTGCAGTGCGTTATGAAAAACATTTATTCCGATTCAATGCGCAACATGCGTGAGTAAAAAGAAAACTAAAAAGTGCCAGATGCTTCCTTAATTCAGGAATCACCGTAACTCGACCTTCGAAATAAATAAGCGGACTAAAAAGCCCGTGTAACTTGTAACAAAAAATAAGAATAAGAAGAGGAATTTTTGTTCTCGATAAAAAAAAAAAAATCCGCAGAGGTACTTAAGACTGTTGACATGTGGAAATGGGAAAGAATTACTGTCCATGTGTGCATTGTTTACGCGTAATGTTTGTACATGCCTTAAAGTTCTTTTCTACGAGTTTGGGTTTAACACAAACACGCGCGTGTTACGCCACCCGGAGCGTTGTACAACGAACTGTTGCATCTCAATATTCATACGAAAGTCTCGAAGGGCATACAGTTGTAGATGGATATGTCTTCGGTTCGAATCCCTGTAGAAGCTAGCCTCTACTTGACTGCAAATCGTTTGACACCAATAACTTCGAGTTATTGATCAATTCGCTCTCGCCCTACCATAAGCTTGCCGTCCCGGTTAGTTCAGTTGGTAGAGCGACTGCTCCGGTGAGGCGGTGGTCCCGGGTTCGAACCCCGGACCAGGACTAATTTTTCATTAACTACGAAGTTTCTGAGAAAGCTGTATAGCTTTCATCTGTAGCCGTATGGCTGCGCTCGGGTGGATGTCAATGAGTAATTACTCCCTCATTACAAATGTACTCCACCTTGGGAGATTCCCCTAAACATTTGACCAAGAGCAAGGAAGGTTGCTACAATTTGCATTATGTCCTTGTCTGTTTATTTTTGGATCACATTATGTGCTACGGGGAACAAAAGCAGGGCACTTTGTGCTTAAAGTCGGGCAGGTATTTACCACGCTTAGCTTTTCTGCCTGACTCAGTGCATACATTTACAGGTAGACTATGCTGTAAGTAAAAATTAGGGGCGGTTAATTGGATTGATGCGATGGAAATGCGATAACTTTCTTCTTTTACTCCCCAATATATTCCAAATCTAATTATATTCCGATTCCGAGTCCGTTGTCTTTTACTGCCCAATCTATTCTAATTCCGACTACGCAACTACACAAAAGAGCCGCCGCGGTGGCTCAGTGGCTATGGTGCTCGGCTGCTGACCCAAAAGACGCGGGTTCGATCCCGGTCGCGGCGGCTAGAATTTCTTTGGAGGAGAAATTCTGGAGGCCCGTGCACTGTGCGATGTCAGTGCACGTTAAAGAACCCCAGGAGGTCGAAATTTCCGGAGCCCTTCACTACGGCGTCTCTCATAGCCTTAGTCGCTTTGGGACGTTAAACCCCACGAAACCAAACCAACTACACAAAATGCGTCAAAATTATAGTTCACTGCGAGTCCTCATACTACTACCGGCGGAGTGGCGCAGCAGTTAGGCAATGCGCCACCGCAACGGATGTTGCGAATAAGTCACCGCTGGGCCTTGTGAGACCAAGGCTGTTCTCCCATCGGAATGCGAGAAGGAACAGCTCCCGCAAGCATAATTTCTGCGCAGATGGTTCATCGGAAGTCTGTCCTTTCGGACGTAGGCCTGCTGCTGTCCGAGTCATTTTCTTAGTAATTTTCAGTTTTAACGCTATAGCGTTAGAGACCCCGTTACGCAGAAAATCTCTCGTCGGCGTTGTGGGCGAGAAGTCACGAGCATGACTCCGGCAGGTGGCGCCCAGAGAGCAACCTAGGAGGCAGCTGATGGGCCACCTGGGTCACGTGACCTTGTGTATCGTCATCACAGCCTGCCCACCGGATAGTGAGCTGACTGCCCACCGTGGAAGGTGGCAGTTAAATTAATGACTGGTCGCTCGGGAAGAGTAACCCGGGCTGCATAAGGCCCACAGCTGGGAGCACCTGCCATCGCAGGGCAGTGGCACTTTGCTTAACCACTGCTCCACTACGACAGGAGGCGTATGAGGACTCCTAGGGATCTGGAAACGTAAAGTGGGGAATGACCTCCCACTAGAGCTATCGCAACATCCCCTTGAGGCAGAGCTCAAGTGTCCCCTCTATTTTTGCTGAGTCATTCTTCATCTGGCGTCTCTCTCCTCACCCCTACAAGTGAAGAAGGGGAGTTGGGAACGGTTGGCAGGTGGGGAGACGCAAAACCCCTCCTAAACACCAGATGCTATGACTGGCAGGAGGAGGCTTCACACAGACGCCGATGCCGCCTGTTTTCGCCTTCACGACCCTCCTAATGCTATTCCACTGAAACACGTGAGAGGAGACTAACTACAACACTTAATCAACGCGACCAAGAGCGGGTAGACTGCCGGCGGATGGTGCCCGCTCGCAGTTATTCTCTAAGAGTGTAATATATCCGTGCCATTTCATGGCACGGATATATGAATCCGTGCACGGATACATGGCACGGATACATGAATCCGTGCCATTTCATGGCACGGATTCATGTGAATTTCATGTGCCACACGCGCACATGAAATGACAATAAATGATTAGGGCCTTAAGCTTGTTAATATTATTTTCAGAGTTGGTGATACACGTCCACATTTAATGTCATTATGCGGAAGCCGCGACGACGATAACGCCTGCAAGGCAGCCGGAAATTTCACCGGGGCATAAACAGTGCTAATGAGCACATTTCTGCAAAGTCATTCAAATGTAATATAAAAATTACTTTTGCAGAAAATGCCGCTGTTGTTGCTTGACAAGTCGAAAAAGTAGCCATTAACTCGCGTGTCGGCCCACAAGTATCTGTCAGAAGTGCTGGTAAAAATGGCGCCCCTGTCATTAAAAATGCAGTAGAGATGCTTTATCTCACTGCAAGTTATGAATAAACCACTTTCTACTGGATAGGAAGTTGTTACTAACAAAGCTGTATGCTGTTCTTCGTGTGGACTGGGAACGAGAGTATACGGATTGCTCGCGCGAATTAGTTGTCGCGAACTCAGCAGGTCGCGATTGGCAGTAAGGCTACACGCCGTGGCACTGCGCGAATGCCATTAAAAGTTTAAAGGCATTCAATTTGTCCGTGTGGCACAAGTATAATGCTTAATTTTTGATGGAGCAACGGTTATTGTTGGGACTGAACCCAACAATAACAGTACTTTGCGTACGTCACAGTAACTACGCCAACTCGAATTGGGATGACTGAGGTTGCGTAGTTGTTCATGCTTCGAACTGGGCAGAGCCAGGCGTTCGACTGAAAGCGGGGATCCCCTAAATGCCGGAAGTCAGCTCGCTCACGCGATGCAGCAAGCGCCTTGCACGCGGCACTTTCAATGCAGAGTTGTCTGTTTTTTTCTTTTCTTTCTCTTTTGCGTCCCTGGTGGCTTTGACTGTAGGGCTGCACAGCCGACCTTTCGGTCATCATTCAAAATCGAAGCACCTGAGGTGGCTCCTCGAACACACCAAAGAGGAGAAGCTGTTCGCACCGCGCTGGGGTGTCGGTGCTAAGGCTTGTAATACATATACAGCAGAGGTCCGTAGTTGCCCTTTTGTTGTTTTGTCAATTTTTCTTATCTGGAGCTTATCGCCGCTGTTCACTTCTCGGAGATAAACCAGTTAGCCCGCAGGTAAAATGTCTCAGAGCAGCCAGCTTGTATAATATGTTTCTTCAATTTTCATCCGCTGTAGCGGAGTGGGAACGCGGGAACGCTGGGTGGAAATAGTATACTGTGGCTTTGCTTCTCTTGCCTTTCGCTGTCAGTGATGACGTCTTCGCTTTCCTGAATTCCTTTCGCCTTGCAACGACTGCCTCTCGACCGGCACCTGCCCATTTCTTGCAGTTTCCCCCTTTCGTGATGAACTACGAGAAGAACGGAATGACCCGCATCTACGGATTGTCAGGCTCTGTCATAGACAATGTTACAGCCTCTTTGAATATCAGGTGGGTCTGTCTCCATTCTGCACCACGCAGACGAAGAATTACGCCATCTGAGCAGATATGACCTCAACAAACAGTATGTATACAGAGTGGATGGCGGTCGCCGTTCTCTTTGCACAGGTGGACCGCTTGCCAGGGTCATGCGTGGGTGTCCTGGGCTTGCGGTCCACCAGATGCAGGGAGTGTACCGTTAGCATTACAGGCCTTTTGGCTGAGCAGCACAACACGAACAGGAGTATTATGTCGGCCGGATGGGGACTCCAGACAAATTCACCCAATTACTGCACATCCCTGACCTGTTACTAACGCTGTCCTGCAATCATCGTCACATGCTGTAAAGAATTTCGGACTCTCTCGTGAGCACTTTGCGCGCGGCCGAAGCTGCCTGTAGGTCACAAGCAAGCAAAACTCTTGATTAGGCTAGTTGGTTCATGCTTGAAGATGTAAAGAAAACGGAGCGACGAACGAGGACAAAGGTAATTGTTTGTGTCGTTTGTGTTCTACTTTTGTCCTCAATCGTCGCGCTGTTTTCCTTAAATCTTCAACTAGGTCATACGCTGCCGGTGCTTCGAAGCTGTGGAAAACGACTATCGTGATTCACAGTTCTACAGTAGGATACAACTTAAGCCTGCAGTAACCGCCGCCTAAACAAGGCATCGTGCAGGACGTGGAGGTCCTAGGAAAGGTGAATTGTAGCGACCACAGGATGGTAACGTCTCGAATTAGCCTAGACTTGAAGAAGGAACGGAAGAAACTAGACAGGAGCCCATCAACCAGTTAGAGGCTAGAGGAGTTCAGGATATCGCTGCAAAACAGATATTGGGCTCTAACTGAGGAAAACGATCTTAATGTTCAATCAATAAACGATAATCTCACGGCTACCATTACGGAGTGCGCAGTAGAAGTAGGCGGTGGGGTGGTCCGACGGGATACCGGCAAGCTCTCTCAGGTGGCAAAAGATATGCTTAAGAAACGCCAAAGCATGAAAGCGTCTAACCCTACGGACAGAATAGAAATGGCAGAGCTATGGAAGTTAATAAATAAGCACAAGGTAGCAGACATAAGGAAGTTTATTATGTAGAAAGTCGAACATGCTCTAAAGAACGTAGATATAGAAAAGCAGGGAAGAGTAAACTAGGGATGTGTAAAAACCAGGTGTTTGCGTTGACCCAAAGAGGGCAATGTCATTAGCAATATAGATAACATAGTTAAAGTAGCCGAAGAGTTCTGCACAAATCTGTACAATAGCCAATGTAATCAGAACGTTAATGAGAGAGGCAGTAGCGCACAGCAATAGACCGTATTCACAGTAGCATGCAGGCGTTACAGAATCAGGGTGTTAGATGAGCCTTAGGTATACGAACACTGGAATATATATACTATAACGGCTGCACAGCCACCATAGTCCTCCATAAAATCAGGTTACGTGCTGTCCACACGCTGTGTCGGGTTGCCGTTTTCCAGCCGTGGCGCTTGCGTTGAGCAGGGTACCAAGAAGATGGCTGTCGATTACTGCTTACGTCAGCGCGTTTTGGCAGAAGTGTATAGTGAGCCTGCAACTTTCAGCTACAACTGCGTGATGCCGGAAGACATGGAATGGGGATCCAGGAGACCTGACGGAACGTACCGAGGCATGCTGAGGGACGCGATTTTAAATGCAAGTAGCGGCAACTATCCACATGCAAAACCAGCAACGCGTTTACACAGGCTAAGGCAATCACCATTTCTCTTTTTTTTTTTTTTCAGAGGGCAAACATCGGATTCGGTCCATTCAGTATGGACGATTTCTTCTTCGGAAATGATCTTCTTGTCTCTGATATCTTCCAGTACCCAGAAATTGGAATCACAAGCGGAGTTCAGGATGTTACCTTGGGGAGTCTCGGTATTCTCAGTGCATTTGACCTGAATGTGAGTGGCATGTCAACCGCACAGTTGATGTAGGCTCTCCGTTCGCGACTATACCGTAACAGTACTTAGTCTTGAAACATTTGTGTCCAAGGAGGAATATTTCCTCAACCTATAGCAAGAGGGTGACTTTTGAGCATTTGTTTTCACGCTATCGCGTTAAAGGCCCGGATCTCCAAAAAATACGGCGTCGATGTTGTCGGCATCAGCGTTGTGAGTGAAAAATCACGGTCATGGCTCTGGCAGGTGGTACCCGGAGAGCAATCTAGGAGGCAGGTGGGGGACCTTGCAGCGTCATCACAACCTGCCCACCGAATGGTGAGCAAACTGCCCACCGTGGCAGGTGGCAGTTAAATTCATGATTGGTCGCTCGGGAAGAGCAACCCGGGCCGCACAAGGCCCACCGCCGGGAGCACTTGCCATCGCAGGGCTGTGACGCATCGCTTAACAGCTGCACCACTACTCCAGGAGGGGCATGAGTACTCCCAGGGATCAGGGATCTATGAATGTAAAGCAGAGAATGACCAATTGTGCATATAAGAGAATTAACTCATAACTACCGCGTCATACCATTAAGGGGGAGCTTTAGTGTGCCCTCCAATTTTGTTGTCCGGGATCATTTTTTCAGACATGGATTTGCCTCTTAATCTCAATGGTTGTGCTCAGCCTACTCATTCCGGCGTTGAAGCACTTCTCTGATAACGCTGAAGGCAAACCTGAAAGGAAAAGGCGGTCGGTTTTTAACATCTTCTGGGACTTGACCAGCAGCCTCTTGGGACAAGGTAGGCGACTTGTTTCTTAATCGAGAAATGTTGGGATGCGCGTATCCTCTGACAGAACTGCCGAGCGCAACCAATGGTCCTCGGCAGCTCAGGCTCTCCTGTTTGACTGTCACTCTTAGGCGGGGTACAGCTGCACGCAAATGAAGTGGCCACGCCCGCATTTAGCCAATAAAGGACAAAACGGCTTCTTGCTAATGAGTCAATAAAACAATGAATCAGCCCCATCGATTAGTCCATCAATCAATTCTTTCCAATTAACCCCGGAACGGCGCAGGCACTGCCGCCTTTGACGGCCCCCGGACGCCTCGGCACGTGTCCGGGGCGTGGCTGTTGGCCAGCCTGGTGATCAGCACGTACTTCACCAGTCTCATCGTGGCCACCCTGACGTTGCACACGTCCTTCGACAGAATCGACACGCCCGAGGACCTCGCCAAGAACCCGCACCTGATACCCATTGTGCCCGTCGGCACGCAGGTCGCCACCCTCCTGCAGGTGAAGCGCCCTCCACTCCTTTCTTCGCCTCGGATAATTGTTTGACCATTTTGTCGATCCGTGCGCAGCATTGCTTCGAAGCCTACGAGCCTACCGGGTGTGTCAGATTATTCAATGCAGATTTTTCTTTGAGAAACCGTGAAAGGTACTTCCGTCCAGTCTCTGCAGGTTTACTGTACCGTAAGGCGGTCATATTACTTGAGTGTTAGAGTGCAGGAAATGGACGTTTAATTGAGAAAACTTCACTAAACAACTTTCTAGTTTTCGATTTTAGGGTTCATCAGTACACTGCTAAGTATTGGCTGCGATCGGGTGGATGTCGATGAGTAATTACTCCCTTATTACAAATCTACTCCACCTTGGGGGATTCCCCCAAACATTTGACCAACACATTTCCCACTTCGAGTTATTGATCAATTTGCTCTCGCCCTACGATCAGCTTGCCGACCCGGTTAGCTCAATTGGTAGAGCGACTGCTCCGGTGCAGCGGTGGTCCCGGGTTCGAACCCCGGACCAGGACGAATTTTTGTTTAACCACGAAGTTTCTGAGAAAGCTGTATAGCTTTCCTTTGTAGCCGTATGGCTGCACTCGGGTGGATGTCAATGAGTAATTACTCCCTTATTACAAATCTACTCCACCTTGGGCGATTCCCCTAAACATTTGACCAACTGCTAAGTTGAAGGCCATCTAAATGGAAGGTGAGCCCAGTTATAGCAATTTCAGAATCCGCGTCGTGGTTCACGATATCCATCATGATAAAAAAAAATATCTTGAAACCTCTTCACGTTGGCTTTCTCATGTTGCGGATTGATAAAATGGCGTTGCTTGAATCAAATACAGATGCCGTTTACGTTTTTATGACGTAGAAGATGTTGACGTGATGTCCGTGGCGATACCACTCGCTGGGACGCCATTTTAGCAATGTGTAATGAGGCAAAGCCAACTTACTGTTCATAATAAAAACAACAAAAACTATGCTGCTGTCACGTGACACTGCACCACGAATTCTTTAGGCCGCCTGCAAGCGCGACGGCGGCGGTGTAGGCCATCGTTTCGCAATATTATTTAGAGCGGAAAAGTGGCGCTGCGATAGGTTATCCACCACGGAGAAGAGCGCAGAAATGCCGGCAAGTTGAGGCTTCGTAAGCGGCTTGACTATTGTTGGGCGTTAAACGGAGATTCAGCCGTAACAATACAGCACTTCTCGAGAAAAATCTCGAAAAAATTATGAGAAAGTTTCCATACCAGACTAACACCAAACTTTCACTTGCGTTAAATTCACTGAATAAGTGAAAAACGCAGTTTTAAAATATTTTAATCAGTGCACAAAGGACGGCATTGCGGCGCGGCTACCGATCCCAAGGCAGAATCCACGTTTTCTACTGAACACTAGCCAAGCCAGGAACGAAAACTCATCTTCCCGGCATTCCCACAGTGGCTGAAGTAGTATACGCGGCGGCGCCACTTTTCCCTCTAGGCAATATTGAGAAACTATGTGACGTAGGCGGAGTCGGCAGGAGCCGTCTTCTTGTCGTCTGCTTGCGCTTTGCAAGCTAGTCCGGTTGCCTTTATTGTAGATTGAGGGATGTAACCTTACAAAATAGATCAATATTTCGGAGCTGAAACGGGATTTCACCGAAATTTTCATGGTCATGTTCAGAATAAGTTGTAAATGAAAATACTACCGAATGTAATCTGGCATTGGTCAGATGTTTAAAGGAATCCCTCAAGGTGGAGTATATTTGTAACAAGGGAGTAATTACACATTGGCATCCACCCAAGCGCGAAATTTTTTTTTTTTAACCACGAAGTTTCTGCGGAAGCTGTACAGCTTTCCTTCGTAGCCGTATGGCCGCGCTTAGGTGGATACCAATGAGTAATTACTCCCTTACTACAAATCTACTCCACTTTGGGGGATTCCCCTAAATATCTGACCAACACTGTTCCCACTTCGAGTTATTGATCAATTCACTCTCGCCCTTAAATATGCTAGCTGTCCTGGCTAGCTGACTTGGTAGAGCGACTGCTCCAGTCAAGCGATGATCCCAGGTTCGAACCCACCCCTGACCAGGATTAATTTTTCACCAACTACGAAGTTTATGTAGAAGCTGTACAACTTTCTTTTGTAGCCGTATGGCTGCACTTGGGTGGATGCCAACGAGTAATTACTTCCTTATTAGTAATCTGGCATTGCAGTATTTGCTGTCATCTTCATGTATTTTAAATCTTGGTTCCTTAATAACGAAGCATCCTCAGCTCTATCAAGAGCTCAGCGTTCAAAACTGTTATATCGGAGTTCCACATCTGTGCATCACACTACAGTCTACTGCAGCCCACCGCGGGAAACACATCGAAAAAAAGCCATGAGAATTAGGCTTAAGCGGGGGCTTTACTGAGAGATGTGTCACTCTTAGAAAAAAAGAAAGAAAATTCTCTAGCTTAATCGCTGACTTGTTCGGGCTCCAATTTTGCACAGATGAGGCAATTGGCGTTAAGTTTCGTTTTATACTACGGTTGGGCAGGGTACTTGCCTGAATGGGTGATAATTATTCGAAAGTCCGGATCGTATACGATGATACCGGACCAAAAAAGCAGTTTCACAAAATCTGTACTGTCAGCCACAGCTCTTGTCGGCGACAGGATGGCAAAAGCAGACGAATGTGAAACACGAAAGGAAGAAAGCTCCGCAAACTTTCAGGGGTGAGAGATTGCGTTGCCTATACAGCCGTTGTACTGTTCTCGTACGGCTGCCGCAGGGAGCAAAGATGGCAGATTTGCGCCATGGTTCACGCGAGTCTTCTTACCCGCAACTCAGCTCAAAGTTATGCGGAAAAGCCGCTCCTCGTGCGGCAGGAGTCACGGTCAGGGTGTCAGGGCATCACCGTCGGTGTTCGGTAGTTCGCTTGCTTTTTCACAGCAAACAAACTACGATGGATCAGAGACAACATGTTTTCCTTGTACTGTTTAAATTCACAGCCGCTGATGCAAAAGTCCAGCAGCATTCTTTCGAACGGTAACAGTAAGCCGGTAACTCGATTGTGAGAGAACTCGTCAGGAAATCTTCGGTGATTTTCCCAGCGTTTTGCTCCATCATTCATGGCAGACAGACGACGGTTCTTCGAAACTAGCCATTGCATATCATAAGATATATAATCCTGTTACAGTACACTATAAATAGAATAATGGCTCATTGAAATGAAACACGAAATCAGCGGTGCCGACGGTGCGCCTTGAACATATTGCCGCGAATGTTCGTGTTTGTTTGTTCATTCTTCAAAGCTGCCGGCACACCGCTTTATCGCTTTGTTTGTGATGCAAGACGTGCCTAGATTTATCTCAATTGATCGCATCCAGGCGGAGCCGATTCTACGTTGTGCCAGACTGTTCTATTAACCTTCCAAGCTTTATCTCGAAAGTTCGCTATCAGCTTAAAAAAAAGCATGGCAGAGAGCGGCCGGCATTCTGTTCGACGACCGCCGAGCACGCTTGTTGCTACGCCGCCGCCGAGTGATTCAGTTCTTTGCGGGCGCAAGTCAGCCCAAATAAAGAGTTTCGTTTGGAAGCCATTCGCGCTGTTTTCTAGTTCGCCGGACTGCAGTCACCACTACGTGGCAATATTGTAGCCTAATTAGATTCGTGCGGTCGGGCTAGTTTAAGCCCTTTAAAAAAATAGTATTCCAAATTGTACGCGCTAAGTATTCTAGAAACCATAGAGAAATTAACTTAGCTCATTAATCACCGTATTATCAATTTCAGTAATGTACCGAAGTATCGAAGATACAGCACGAGTGTCTGTATCGAAAATCAATTCCCTAAATGTATCTTGTATAAGTATCGAACATACAATTTTTCAGGGTATCGGGCATAAGTGTCGAAGATAATTTTTTAAAGTTTCGTGCCCAGGCCTGGCTGTGATAAGCTTGGAATCGTCACTTTGTTCGAACGACACATTTGGCTCTGCACAGATATGTAGCAGGTTCTATCCGCGGCAGGATCAATTTTTATGGAAATCACGAGGTTTTATTTCATAGATGATCAAGTGCATCGACAGATAGTGACCAAGGTCGATTTACATAAGTCGCGAAGGTAGAGCTCGAAGAATGCTCTCTAGAACGAGGCGCCAGTGACGTCAGTTGGGGCTGTGGAACTGAAGCTCGAAAATGAATTGCGTGCATGCCTTGGGTGGGTGCCAATAAGCAATTATTGCCTTATTATAAATCTACTCCACTTTGGGGAATTCCGCTAAAACATTTCACCGACACTATTTACTCTTCGCCGCCGCGGTGGCTCAGTGGCTATGGTGGTCGGCTGCTGACCCAAAAGACGCGGGTTCGATCCCGGCCGCGGCGGCTGGAATTTCTTTGGAGGAGAAATTCTAGAGGCCCGTGTACTGTGCGATGTCAGTGCACGTTAAAGAACCCCAGGTGGTCGAAATTTCCTGAGCCCTCCACTACGGCGTCTCTCATAGCCTTAGTCGCTTTGGGACGTTAAACCCCATAAAACCAACCATAAAACCAAACTATTTACTCTTTGAGATACCGATCATTTTGCAGCACGGTTTATTTACAATTCATATAACCGCACATCTATCACTGCACTTCTTAATCAAAGTGGTTTGCTTCCAGTCTCTCACAGAAATCGCATCTGTCGTCTAAAATTTTTATTTCAGTTAATCAAAGGTCAGTACAATATTGACACATCCAATATTATATCGTTCTCCTCAGGGTACAACACAAGACAACGCCATGATTTTACAGTAACACCATTAAACGCACGAATTAACACCTTTAAGTACTCCTTTTTCCCCAGAATGATTACAGACTGGAATAATCTAACTAATGATGCAGTAACCCAAACTTCACTAAAAAGGTTTGAAAGCCACCTTTAACTTTTTTATAATGTCCTACCGCTACATTTCTTTGTTTCGTTTGTACCTTTTGAAATTGTGTTCTTGATCTTAAATTGTTGATCAATTGTTCTTGTATTGTTTGCTTGTTCCTGAGGTCGTTTTTGTTGTTTCCAGAATTTATGTATTGTGTGCCCACCCTGCGAAGGTCTTGTAAAAGATCGCAGTATCAATAAATAAATAAAAAATGCTAGCCGTCGCAGTTAGCCCAGCTGGTCGACTTCTCTGGTGAAGCGATGGTACCGTGTTGGAACCCTGGACTAGTACTAATTTTTCTTTAACTACGAAGTTTCTGCGGAAGCTGTGTAGCTTTCCTTTGTAGCCGCATGGCTGCGCTTGGGTGGATGCCAATGAGTAATTGTGGAGCTCATCCAACTGAGCAGCTGCCGCTCACTAGGGCACGGTCAGCGCGAACTTTTCGTTCGTTCAACACACGGTTTGGAGCGCTGCAATATGGTAGCGCATGAGCGCAGCCTCGTGGTTTTGTGCATATTTCTCCGGCCTTTTTTAAATGCCGGGAAAAACAGCCACGCAGGAAGGTACTGGGAGGTACGCTGTCACAAAAAACTGGATCGGTTGATTCGGAACCCCCTCTACAACGCATTTGGCCGTAAAGTGAATATAAAAGTGTTGCATGTTTCGTCTTAGGTAATTAACAAATTAAGCGGAATATAAAAGAAACATACTGTGAGGAGCGCCAAATGGAGGCATACAATATGTCGTTGGTTTCACACAGACGGGGTGTCGCGCATTCTTTCAATTTTTGGTTCAAGTTACGTGAAGCACCCTGTATACAGTCACCGTAACATGACCGCAAGCAAGCGCTGAGCCATCATTGTGGCTGCTTCAAAACGGGCTGCATCGCCCGCGTAGGCGAAGTGAAAGCATGCGGAGCTCTCCCACGATCGCCCGCAGCTGTAATCGCTCGTGCATGCCGCAGCTGACTCAACGGGGGTGACGACCGTCCTTTGCTCGCAGTATTCCAAGACCGGAGTGTACCGCCAGATATACGACATGGTGGAACGGCACAACAGCTTCACAGGGGTCCCTTTAAATCTCAATATGGCGGAAGCCGAGGCCATCGTGCGGAACAAGGCAGTGCTACTAGTCGGCAAAGAATCCGCCAAGTACGAGCTGAGGCGCTTCTGCCCGATTCTGCGGGGGCGCTTCTACATGAGCCAGGGGGCCCTGTTTGTCTGGAAGAGCGTTTGGGTCGCGAACAAGGACTTCTCTTTGGAGCTCTTCCATGATTTGAACAAAAGGTGAGCACTCGTAAAGTGTCGCTAAAGCGGAGCTTTTCATCCGCAGCTATGATGCATGGTGTGCACACGGACCGCCGTGGACTGCACGCGGTCCGCAAACTGTTTCCTGCATGGCGGAGCGCGGTTCTACTCAGAGCGCGATTCTACTCAGAGCGCGCCGCCGCGGTGGCTCAGTGGTTATGGTGCTCGGCTGCTGACCCAAAAGACGCGGGTTCGATCCCGACTGCGGCGGCTAGAATTTCTTTCGAGGAGAAATTCTAGAGGCCCGTGTACTGTGCGATGTCAATGCACGTTAAAGAACCCCAGGTGGTCGAAATTTCCGGAGCCCTTCACAACGGCGTCTCTCATAGCCTGAGTCGCTTTGGGACGTTAAACCCCATAAACCAAACCATCTACTCAGAGCAAAAGGTGCATCAGCGATTTGGTCACAACACCTTGGCATGCGAGGAAAGCATTCGCCACCGCTCGACTGTCAACTGAAACACAGAGAGCTAAATACATTCTGGTTTCCGTTTATCTTGGAGATAGCCGATTTTCATTTTGGATATAGACACGGACACGCTTGTCGAGTGCAGCATTGTCAAGAATACATGTGCTGACAAGAACTGCAGTTGTGGTATCCGCGAGTGCTATAGAGGTTTGGAGGTTATAGGGTTTTACAAAGTAGCACAGAAGAAGGCGCCGTGAAGAAGGCGCAGTGTCAAAAAACACTGCACACACTTTCAAAATACTACTGAAAATTTAGTCAGTGCGTTTTTTTTTTTTTTTACCAAATATGTCTACTCAAACTTTTTACTGTCAGTGAAGCAATACATTAGGAGTCACGGAGCTCTCTGTGCTGAAATGAGGTTTGAGCATGCGCTGAAAGTCGTGATCTATATGTACACGAAGCCAACTTTAAAGCAAATCGGTCAGTGTCTCTGACAGGAACGAACAAAGCGACATAAGGGTCTTAACCGTTTCTGCCGCACTCGGAGACGTCGCCATTTGTTTGATGAAGTGGGAGGATAAATATATGATCTGAAGGATTACAGAGACCGTGGGATTTCTTGTGATTAACGCTGTAGTAACGCTCTTTCTCTTGCCCCGTCCTTTTGCGCAGTTCGCAGTTTGTCCCGTGTGGTGCTCTTTCTCTTGTCCCGTCCTTTTGTGCGGTTATTTTTTGTTCTCATAATATTCTTGTAGGTCGAGAAGTGCGTTGCCGCAGTGCGACAAGGGCAAAAACACCACAGAAACCGTTTCACGCAGCCTCCTGCCTACAAATGAATGTGAGCGCTCCTGAGAATCCCCGTGGCGCACTTCCTACAGAAGTATACAGAGCTGAGAGGAACGATAGAAACCACTTCCGCAATTTTTTTTTCGTGCGTTTCCAGTGGCGGCTACCCTCTGAAGACGCAAGGTGCGTTGTCTTTCGCTAGACGTGCCTCTTGAGTTACACAAGGTTCTTTTGGACGGCGAAATTTTACGCTGCCTGTCGTGCATTAAACGATTTTCCTTCGAAAAAACTTTGAACGCCGTCCGGCGTCTGGCCGGGTGGCTGGCAGTCAAAAAATAGCTGCCGTTGTCGATCTGGCATAGCAGGATAGACTCATAGGCTCGCTGGAAGGCCAGGCGCTTGCCGGAAGCGGAGGGCGTCGGCGCGGAACAGCTACTACAGCTGCCGACTTCCGTACGCCTCTTTTGACTCGCCTCATAGAGTTTGTTCTTATTATTAACTAGAGGGAAAGCTGGCGGCGCTGCACTTCATCCACCAAGGACGCTCTAGGCATGCCGGGAAGGCGCGGCTTTGGATTGACGTCTGCTGGCTTCTGTCTTGTTGAATGTTGTGCGGATTGGATTTTAGGTTGTTCGGTTTCGTTTTGTGGGGGTGTAGTTATCCAACTGCGCAAGCAGTTCATTTTAGATCCGAAGCATCCGAAGGCGCTTCAATCTAATCCAGCTGAGCACAGTGTAAATACACAGTGCAAATATTTTTTGGGGGAAAATTTATATTCCTGCAGTCGTAGCTACGTTTTAGGGACAGCACTAGCCAAGCCAAGTAAAAAAAAAACCTTGTGTTCCCGGCATACCCCCTGTGGATGACGTGCTCTTTAATGAACTCGCATTGACGGGGGCTCCAGCTTTCCTCGGTAATGTTTAGAAACTCTATGGACTCACCTAGCTGGCCGAAGTGATCATGGTGGCGAAAGCGGTGCAGCTTTAAAGTAGCGTATGCACGTTTCGGCGGGGCGTTACGATGGATGTCGCATCCGCGCTCTTAGTTCATCGTAGACAAACGTAGACGTGACAGTAACGCCATTTATAGTAGCGCCATCTGATTTTTATAAAGAGAACCGCTTTGGCAACAAGCAGACGTCTCTCGTTAGGGGAAGTAACTGCTGAAGCGTCAAATGAAATAAGAAAAAGAGAGAAGTTATCGTCAATCTGTTTTGTTATAGGCTAGGTAAGACAAAGCGAAAGCCCTACGACCCATTTACAGTTAGCGGCTGTCCCAAAAAATGCAGCAGGACGACGAATTCAGTCCGAAGTGAAGGTCTCGCTTCAGAGCAGCATTTGATCTCGTAACCTTGCTGCAGAGCGCGTCGCCATATTGGCAACGTCCATTTTTCGTCGAATGTGGTTTTCGTCGTATATGTGGTGCAGCCCGGCGAAGGTGAGCCGGCGTGCCGTCGCGCCTGCGCTTGCCACACAAAGTTTGTCGAGCAAGCTCGTCGGGTGGGTCTGCGGACTACATCTTTCCGCTAAATGATGCGAGTGCAGAAACGCATTTTACGTAGATCCCAGAGCTTCCTTAATGGAACAAAAATCTGTATTTATTAAAAAGAAACGAAGACGCGGCGCGCGCTAACCCACTGCGCAGGATGAAGTGGTGGCTAGAGGCCGGCGTGCCGGAGGTGCCGTCGTACTTCCTGGAGCCGCCAGGAGGCGCGTGCTTCGCTGGAAGCCAGCGGGCGAGCATCTACCAATTCGACAACCTGCGCTTCGAGGACCTGACCGGGCTCTTCTTCACGCACCTGGCCCTGTCGGCCATAGCGCTGGCCGTCTTCGCGCTCGAGCTCTGCCTGGGCCGCTGGAACTGCTGCGCAAAGGGGCTCGTTCGCCCGTAGCCGGAGGAACTCTCCGACCAACGAAGCCAGCGCGGAGTGTTAACTCAGACGCGCTCTGTTCGTTTTGGCTGAAACCCCTAAATGAGTGGCTAGCGTACCTACTAGGGCAAACTTTGGATGAGCGGAACTTCTTTGCATCAGGTTTTACTGCGACAGCTGTTGGTGGCTCACTCGAGGCGTGAGCGTCTGCGCCGAGCATTAGCGTAACACACCACATTATTTATACACGATTTCTGATTTGTCCTCAGAAGCATCACGAACTCTTCGATGCCTCGGATTGGGTCATAGAAGTCTTCGTGACGTAATCACCAAGGGTATATAAGACGACATTGACAGTCCCTCCCCCCATTCTACTCGTTGGTGATTTCAACGTCTATCACACACAGCAGCTGAGCTGTAACAGCAGGTTACCTAGTATCGTAATGTTCCTGTGAGTTTCTTTTCTTCTTTTTCAAGACGTACAAGTCCGTTGACGCAAAAAAGGAAATATTAGGAATTTTGCGTTTTAATGATTCGAGCTTCTGTGTCAATCGATGAGGGACAGGCGCAAATTATTATTCAGTGGAAAAGGTCCTTTACGTCCCGTTGCCTTGCTAGAAACTACGATTTTTCAGCATAGGATTGCCCTGTCCTAGTGGCACTGTAGTGTATACTCAGCACCAGCATGCTCCTCTCTTCTCTTCCTTTTCTCGTCCTATTATGGACGATTAACTACCAGCACTATAGACGGAAAGCTAAGGCGCTTAGTTGCGCTAGTCGTTAATACATGGCTCAGGCATAATAACTAGCGCAAAAAGACAGCGGATCGAAGAGAGGCAGATGGGACACACGCAACGTCCTGTCTGCGCTTTATGGGCCTTAAAACGGACAGATAGCATCGCGCACTACGTGTTCCACTTCACCGCCCTGTTTTGTCGAAAAACTCACGTCACGCGCGTATGTCTGGAGTGAAAATGATTGAAAAGGGGACTCGTAATGTTAATTAAAGGTCGCCGCATGTCTCAAACGACTTCACGTTATAAAGCAATTGATTTATACGTAAAGGAAATTTTTCGTAATCTTTATTCGGGATTCAAACCTACGACTCTTGGGACGCCAGTCAGGCACGCTAATTTGGCTGAGGTACAATGGGGGATAATGTGTGCGTGGTGTTGGCTTAATTTAAAGCTTAGTAGTGTGGTAAATAGTGGAGTGAACTAGAGAGGTGCTAAATAGTGAGATACTAATTAGCGTAATATTACGTGCATAAACTGCAGTGTGGAAGCGTTCAAAGACAATAATGTGGAAATTTTTATGATAACTGTGACAAATTTGTGAATGTGAACAAAGAACAGCGACCGTATGTGAAGAGAAACCGCTGAAGGGAGCCATTAACGCTCTCGCGTCATACCCTTAGAGGCGGAGTTTACGTGTCCCCTTAATTTTTCTTTCTCTCTCGCTCTCTCTCTCTTTTTTTTTGTCTGTGAAAACCGTGCAGGAAACTGCACAAATATAGAACCAACCAACTGCGAGGTACTGGTCCGTGGAGAGCGTTCCACCTAAACTAACACTGCCTGCAGTCTAGGTGCCGTTGCTGAAGCTCAAGCGCGAAAACACCTTGACATGCGGGTAGGGCATGCATGCCAATGATGCATTTGTGACCGCATTGTATTATATGCTTCAATCCCCGCAGCCTGTTTTCAGGTCACCATTACCTAGGTATCACGGTGTGGGCATGAGATTAAATAGACAAGACATAGTGAGGGGTGAGATGAATGAAGTAAAGGAAAACTAAGAACAAACGCTAATTTAATGAAGAATGGGATGCTTTGGTTCGATATTAAACACGAATGCATTCGCAGAATCAGAGAGAAAGGTGATTCTGCTGGCTTCCACGCTTGTAAACGGTGTCGTATGCGAGGAATACTAGCCCCGTTGTGACTGTGATTTAAGCCAGGGACAGTTGCAGCGCTATGAGGTTGCTAAATGGAAGCTGAAATTTGGTTTGCGTTTGAATTCGTGAGAGAATCGCTTTCTACCGACATGGAAGAAAGAGAAACGACGCCATTCAAGGAAGCGTGTAATGTCAGGTTCAGAGAGAAGAGCGACTGGGGGTAATGAGGTAGTAACGGTAGGCACCGGTAGTCTCCAACTCTTATGCCCAGGAGAGAGGAGAATTAGATTATTTAGAGGTGAACTTATTTAGAGTGAAGGCGATATATCAGTATGACTAAAAAAGAAAGTCGAAGAACTCGGGAACTTATTTGGAAAAATTTAAATGAATGTCAATTTTTTAAGCGTGTGTGGTAGAATAAAAAGAAATTATAGGTAATGGTGCGCTTAAAAACGCTAATGACGAAAGTACGAGAGCAACGATAACAGCTACTGTATACGTGCGCATACGGCGCGTTTTTTCTCAAATGACTGCCCGATGTACTCTAAGATTTCAAATCCTGGGGATAAGATCGCACTGAATTCAGCCTTAAAAAGTGCCAGTGATTTAAAGAACGGACTGCTGGGCGAGTTGATTTTGCATGATGGACGCAAAGCAGCGGCAACGGCACACGGCCTATAGGAAGAGAGCAGAGGGAAGAGAAGAAACGGACACAACGCAGCGCTGAACTAACAACTGGCATTTATTTGGCGGGCTGCGCATACAAATACGCGCAAGGCAACCAAAAAATGACAAACACCGCAATGAGCACACTCATGCATCACCGCTCTGCTCTGTCCGTTTCTTATCTTCCCTCTGCTCTCTTCCCTAGGCCGCATGCCGCTGCGCTGTTTCGCGTCCATCATGCCAGTGATTGGGGTAAGAAGTGGAAAGTGAGAACAAACTACGAATAAACAGTGTGTGCAGAAAACTAGAAACATTTTCGCATTTGATTATGAGCTTGGTGGTAAAGTTATGCCGCATAGTAGTCACATTAAACGCAGCCTCACGACAACAGAAGACCTAAACCGGAAAACCCACGTTAATAATCTGTGCAGCTCAGCCGAAGTTATGGCACGTAATACGGAGATTAAAAGGCACCTCGTACATTGATGCATTGATGTTTTCTCATGTGTTAGCCATTGTGTACAGCGCTTGCGCTTGCATTTTCTCAATTACCCTCCCTTGCGTTTGTGCTGGAAGTGTGCAATACTGTGACAATCTAGCAAGAAATGCACCCTGTAAAGGCCGATGGGCCAAAAGTATCAATAAATAAACATAGATAAATAAATGAATAAACAAACAAAAGGCACAGAATAGTACCTGGTATAGTGTAAAGCTCTACAGACCTCCATGAAGAAAAGAAATATAAAGAATGGTTTACCATGACGATTTTAAACCAGCCAAGATGTTCTTCGGTAGAGAGCAGATATAGGCAGAGGGAGGATTGCTAGGAAATGCACCAAATGCGGAGAGAGACGTAATAGTCGAATTGGAGGTGATGACAACTCCGCGAGGCAGATAGCAACCCAACATCCATCACCGGCTACACGGAACAACCGACTGGGTAAATTCATGTATGTATGAAGCATCTAGAGTCTCTGCAGATGCTAGGTGTATGCATTTATGCGAAATATTTACAGCCTTGGTGAAAAATCTTCAGCCCACGGAGTTTGCTTCTGGGCTATGCCACTAGGCTCCTTTTGCGTCGCCCGCGTTACGAATATTTCAAAAGCGACATGAGCTCTCGTCATCATCCTTTCTATGCTTACAGGACTTCCAGCGGTTCTAGTGAGCCCCACTGCACGCCTTAGAAGGAGCCGTATACATTTCCGGCAAAGGCTGCACATCGTAGAATACAAACTGTTCGTGGGCTTGCCGAATGAGACGAATGCAAGCGGGCGGTGCTCTCAGTATACATACACCTTGTCCCTTTCTCTCCGCGGCAGTCACTTGCGGCCTGGACTACGTCCTCGCAGAAGCCGGCCCGCGGTGTGGGGCGCGAGAGCTCCCAGAGACAGAGAGAGGGTCACCAAGTGGCTCGAGCCGGAACTCGCCCCGAGGCGGGCGGCCCTCGAGACACGCGCCACGGCCACGGTGCTTCTCCTAAGAGGATTAGCGCACGTCCTTGCTCGCCAGTTACTGCCCGCCATTTTAATTAGGCTCACAGCGAGAAGGCTTCATCGCGCGCGCCCTCGCCCCGCTCGGCGCGCCGAAAACGCGAATATGTTGGAATTTGTTTCGCCAAACCTACGCTCTCTCTTTCCTCGTCCTCCTTCTTTTCTCTCTCGCATTTCTTTTTTTAATCATTTCTCGCTCGTCTCTGACACCTGGGGCTCGGCGCATTTCTTTTTGGTTCCCTCGCCGCCTTCCATTCCGTCGTTCTCGAGCGTCTGTCTGATGTCGCCTTTTCTCATTATTATGCTCTTCCTACTCGTTGCCTTCTCTACTTTCCTCGGAGGAGGAGAGCTTTTCGGCGAGCGTGTTTCTCGGACTTGTAATTGGTGGCGTTATCCGACGTCGGCGAGTAGCTTCCGCGGAGCACGTATTACTTACGGCCACGGTACTCCGGGATGCGCGGGATTACTTCCATTAGCAGATGCTCTCGCGTGTTGCTGCCTCTTCCACGGCGTCGAATTTAAATGAGCGTCTATTGCAGCTATGAGAGAACGAGTGAACCACTTCGAATTTTGCTTACTTCTTTTTAGTTTTTTATAAAGAAAAGGAAGAATGTGTTCGCTGCAGTTTAGCAGTCACTGCACGAATCGCATGGAAACTGGCTGCGCTGCAATGTTAACCTTGGAAAAAAGAAAAAAGAAAATCACAAGCAGACATATCGTAGTTTTTAACGCACTATGAGCACTTACAGAGCTTTGTACAACACATCACGTCTTACCTAAGTTAGAAAGTGTCCTATGCTGTACAGGCGAGGATTTATACGGGCGTTTTGGGGGAGGGGGCAGGGCGGCCCCCTTTGGCTCGCGTATTCTTTACTTTTCAGTTTCCTCGTCGAAAAAAAAATGGGGGTCAATGCGGTTTCCCCATACAAAATTTCTCGCTTCGAGGGGCGGTTGCCCTCCTCCTCTCCCTTAGCCCCTTCGCCCTTCCCCTTGAATCCGGCCTTGAGATGAGCCAGGTATGCCCCGCAAAACGGCGCCCACGCGTAGACCGTCCCATTCTCTTTTTTGCGCCTGCTCCGAACCAGGACACACTTGCATTATGCCAGCCAGCTCTTCCATCCTCTTTCCAGGCAAATCTGCACCAGCTGCTCCGCGTGCAGTAGATACGAATGGCCGTCGTTTGCGCGCTCTGCTGCCCACGCATGGAACGCGCGTTGCGTTAGGTTACAGGCAGGCCCTCTTTACGTTGCGTTTTACCCGAGCGCGCCATATTTTGCAGTCTGCAGAGCTTGCGCGGACGTACAGAGAAGGGCGTCTGGAGCGTACCGCGCGAAGCACCATAATGTGCGATGATGCGCGCTCGTTTTCCTTATTTCGCCTGGAAAACATGGGCGCTGCAGTTGTGCAGCCTTCCGGCTTGGCCGGTCAGCACGCGTGCGCGGCATATCAGCGGCCGACGTCAGCTTGTTTGGGTGCGCTTCTCCGCTTTCCCACTTGTTGCTATTCCAGAGTGCGCCAACTAGCCCCATTCACCGTCTTATTACCATACATACGGGCTCGAAAAGGAAGGGTTGGTCGGACATTCTGAAGAACTGCATGCTTGGCTTGGAGGCGACAGTTGTTGTCAAGTTTGTTTCTTTGCGCGGAAAGCGATTTCGTGATGCGTGTTTCGAACTGCGTGCTAACGTACCGGAAGGCGCACAACGCGTCAGGGATAGGCAGCAGGTAGTAAATGCTTTTACTGTAGTAGTTACACACCGTTGCGGGGACCACTGTGGCACGGTCATGGCTATGCCATCCACAGCGGTTGTTGTGGGCCGGAGATAGAACGTGAAATAGAAAGAAAGAAAGAAAGAAAGAAAGAAAGAAGGAAAGAAAGAAAGAAAGAAAGAAAGGAAGAAATAAAGAAAGAAAGAAAGAAAGAAAGAAAGAAAGAAAGAAAGAAAGAAAGAAAGAAAGAAAGAAAGAAGGAAAGAAAGAAACTCAGTCATGCCAAAACCTTAGCGCATGTTATGAGTTGTCATTTATTTATTAGATTGTTACTATGCATAGGTTCAAGACGCAGGTCTGGTGTGCGAAGGCTGCAGCCGGCCGCGGTGGCTCAGTGGTTACGGCGCTCGGCTGCTGACCCGAAAGACGTGGGTTCGATCCCGGCCGCGGAGGCCGAATTTCGATGAAGGCGAAATTCTAGAGGCCCGTGTGCTGTGCGATGTCAGTGCACGTTAAAGAACCCCAGGTGGTCGAAATTTCCTGAGCCCTCCACTACGGCGTCCCTCATAGCCTGGGTTGCTTCGGGACGTTAAACCCCAATAAACCAAATCACACCTGTTAGCCCTGAGCAGTCTCTCCTTTTTTAAGCGTGAAATGCTTTTAGCTCCCGTTCTCGTAAGACTCCGCAGAACACCATCCAGGAACTGCGGAGAACTTGAGGGAGAACATTATGCCGAACTGGAGGACGAAACTCAAGCGAGCTTTGCGAAATCCATCCGAATTGCATGCGGCTTAAATTTAGGGATCAGCGTGCTGCGAGCGGAAGCGCACCGCGCGGTCATTGGAAGGTATTCGAGTGGTGGAGAAGGTCTTGTTGTCGGCGGCAACGTGTGGCTCTGCGTGTGTTACACCGATTCCCTCCCCACATACCTTAGAAGACGTGGAGTCAACCTGCGTGGAATTGACTCAAACATCAGAGTATCTGGCTTTCCTCATGCAACCTTTTCCTTTCACTTCTGTCTACTGTCCCTTTTCAATCTCCACATGGCAGTGACTGGACTCAGTTGGTGCCAGTCGACAGGCCCGTGCACTTTCCTCCTCTTCGTACAATCACTTACTGCTCAAATGTCAAGGTTGTGTATGTGAGCGCCTCAGTTTGGGGTTAAACAAGGAACAGACGCGACTTGTCTATGACAGAAACCGTCTTCGGGAGGGAGCCGTCTTTGAATGTGGTACGCCTTTCCTGCAGCTCATTTCATGCTTGCGCCTACTTTTGACGACTAGATAGACTACAATTTTTTTTTTATAGCATAAGCTGGAACAGCACTTCGGTCATTGCAGATCATTTCCAGTGAGATATCCCAAAGTGTTTCGATGTGCAATGTATTCAAGACGGATAAGAAAGCTGGCAGACTTCCCGGTCTTTTCTGGGATGAGATATAGCGACAGCAAGAGCCGTGGCTTCTCCATCCTTCCACCTTCTCCGAACTCATGAGAAGGCCCGCTTCCACGTTCGCAGTGCGGACCATGTTCTCATTCTCAGAAGATGAGCACGGAAATGACAAATGAGTTGTCACTGGCTAGAGAAAGATAATGTGATCATGGATATGTGGCACCATTTAGTTTATGGTTACAATAGATATACTACTACTACTACTACTACTACTACTACTACTACTACTACTACTACTACTACTACTACTGCTGCTGCTGCTACTACTACTACTACTACTACTACTACTACTACTACTACTACTACTACTACTACTACTACTACTACTACTACTACTGCTACTACACTCTTAGAAAAAAGGGTGTGAGAAAGGGGTAAAAAGGGCATAGCATGGACTTTTACACCCTTTAGAGGACCCTAGGAATAACTTTACACCCGTTAAAAACACGCTTCCATCACTTACCCCCTTTAAGAAAACTTGCACCCTACTTACACTCTCTACCAGTGTTGATAACTGCGCGTCCGTTCCTTCCCCTAAAACAGCGGGAAGACTATAGTTCGCTCGTGTGCCAAGACGGGGCGCTCGTGCAGCATTTTGTGAGGAGTGCCTTGATGCGTGCCGTCTTCATAGAGAGACGGTGAAGAACGTATATAATGGTCGATTTCTATTGTGTGGCAAATACATCAAGTAATTACGCTGATCAGTCTGTGCTGAAAACGAAATGCAAATCCTTAGAGCTTATTTTCTTATAGACTATTTCTAGTACGACAAAAAATATTCGACGCTTTAATTTGACATGATGCGACGATAAGCTCCAACGCTCACGTTCTATGCGCATTTTAATCTGTGTCCATTTTCAAGGAAATGTAATATTTCCTCCTCGCGCTCAGCTGCATGTAACAGCAAGATCGGCGGGCCTCGATTTAATGTGATAATTGCACTTACACCATACGCTCACGTTGTTCTATAGGACATTCGTGGTTTACGTATTGCGTCAGTCGATGTTACGAGTGCTTAAATAACCTAAATGCAATTTGCACTTGACAACCTTGCCGTTAGCAGGACGGGGGCGGGGATGAGCCTAAGGTAATCTTTTACGAAGAAAGAGAATAAAAACTATTGATTTTTGGGAAGCAAGTTGGGTCCTCGGCCACTTTACCCTCCTCCCTGGCACTGCGATTTCTTGTTTATTTCTCCACTAAATTTGAAAAATACTTTTGAATACTATGCGCCAAGAGAAAAACAGAGAGCAGAATACTGCTTGTCGTAAATAATTATTGTGTGATCAATAAATGAATGCTCAAACTTTGTCACATCTCATATTTCTCATGGCACACTCGCAAAACAATTTCTGTAGAAAGGGCTGTGCAGGGAAGAGGGAAAGGAAGGCGCCTTCGGCCATGATGACTGCAGCAATTAGTCCAAGTAGTTTTTTTTTTTCTTTTTGTCGCAAGTCCACTACTCCGCATTTATAAACGACCAAAGGGGACAAGAGTGCTTCGCTTGGAAACCGTTGAAGCTCTCAGAAGGGCGCGCATTCGTCACTTAAACCTGGTTTCCGCGTCTGCTGAATATGTCATGATAAGAGCCTTCTGCGTGGGCGCGGCTCGCTGTCCAGTGCAATAGTTTCCTCGAAGTCTGTCTTGTGGTCACAAGCCTCCCTGTGTCCGCCACCGCGCTTCATTCTCTGTTCATTTGTTTGACATCCATTTTGTTCAGCGAAGTTTTTGGTCTCGCCATGACTATGATCTCGCCGATGTACGGTGCCGACCGCGTCCAGGGCTCTTACTTGAGTCATCAATCAGACGCGGCGCAATGTAAACCACTCCCTAGAAACTCTTCCCCCCTCTTACGTCCATGGTTTACGTTCAGTGACCCGGCGGATGACTAGCAGAAGGCTTAAAAATGCAAGCTGTAACTCGCCCGTAGTCGCACGTGATGAAAGAACCAGTAGGTTCCAAAACGTGTTTTTTTTAGTAATTTTTTGGTTGGCGTTCTCTCCAACTTAAATACGAACCAAGAGTCTCGACCACAAGCTCTTTTAAGATACTTCGTCCATCTCCCATTGCCTAAACCACTATCGAAGAGGCTGCTTGCTTCTTTGGTCTCGTTTTTTTTTTTTTTTTTACTCATGGAGTGTCCTGGAGGTTTGAAATGCTGCATCCTGTCCACCCCCGCCCCCTACTCTTCCTCCCCTCTCCAAACCCCCTGGCTATTCCCGTGAGGGTTCTCTTGCGTTCCCCGACGCGGAAGCACTTGCACAAAAGATCAGTCAGGCACGGCCAGGTGTCGACCAGCGCTGCCGGCACCATGGCGTCCGCCACGCTTCCAAAGAAATGTGTCGGGAATAGAAAAAAAAAAGCATGAAATGAAGCGAGAAGCGAAAAGAAAAACAGACCCCAGCAACGAAGAATATCTACCCTGAGCCGACGGCGTAGCTTTCTGCTTCCCCGGCCGAAAACTGCGGCATCTTAATGACCTCAACTATCAAACATAGGATGAGCTCTTCCCAGAAACATGGAAACGAAGGCTTAGCGGCGCCAGTCCAGAGGTCAATGCCTTGCCGAGCACCCAAACTGAAGACCGACCTTTAAATTCTCTGTGTACAGTTTTATTGGAATTTTTCTGTGACCCCAATGAGGAACGAACGAATATTGCAAAGCACGCTGTCGCTAGAGAATAATACAGGAGCGAAAGAGACGCGGACGCGCAGCTTACCAGAGCCTTTTTGATTCGCAGCCCTGATAACCGCTTGAAAGATAATAACCCCGTGCTCTCCAGTCTTTGCGCGATTACCTTGCTGTCTGTGCACAATGCTGACTCCCTGTTCGCACGAGTACAGTCAGTGGTTTGAAGTTATCCCGCATTACGAACTTTCCGACTGACTTGGTACTGCAAGCGCAAGTGAGTGTGAATGCTAGATACATGTGTAAATGCTGCAATAAATAAGTGTTGTAAAACTTATTTTTTATTAAGGGTGTTCTTAAAAACGATTCAATACGTTCAGATAAGCGCACATATCCATGTTTGTCCCACATTTTGTGGACCATCTTGTGTACCATCTCTTCATGCACCTTTTTTTCGATTATGTATGTATATGTTTACCTAAGGCTTCATAAACCAGTACCTACATGTTTAAAACACATTGGCTTCATCTGCTCTCCTGCTACAATTACAAGCTGACATTTGCATTGTTTTGATACCTGGGACAACCTCTTGAAAGAAGTACACCAATGAACATTTGAAATTCATGAAATTTGAATTTCAGATGTTGTATGAAATTTCAAACCACAAAATTTCCCCAGGAGTGCGCCGATGAGGACGACTGCACTGATACTGTTGCTTACATCGCTGCGTTTTCATGAAATAAAACGCAATCTGCGCTTTAATTATATTAAACAATCTCTCCTCTTTTGTACCGGTTGTACCCGTGCTTGTTTACGCAGTGCGACAATCTGTGGGAAGCGCCGATGTGATCGCTCACCTGAGAAACACATGACAGCCGGGTTATTGCCATCGCGTAGGAACGGCACTTCTCACTAATTGTCCCTGCTTCTTCCGACGTGAGCAGTACTCTATTTTAAACTACTTTATCCAGAAGTTTGTTTGGTGACCGCTCGCGTTAACTGAAATGGCCTAACTTGTTATCCACAAACTAGCGTCGGCGACGACTGCTCCTGGCCGTAAAGCACTGCTCGGCGGTCCGGGTCACACCGGCGCTTCCCGTTCATCATATGTGCGCCCTGCGATGTAAGCAATAGTTGACTTCAGCTCACAGTTGTCGTAACTACACTCGCTGACCATTGGCATTTGGTTGTGAATTCGCTATTCACAACCGCCGCAATCACAGACCTCACCCTGTGGACTCGCTAGGCCTAGTCGTCGCGAAAGGGAAGGGAGTCGTCGACTAAAATTAATTTCGCAAGCGCTTGCCGTTGGTGAGTGTTCACCTGTGCACATTTGAAATAAAGCCGTTCATTTCCCTTATTTCTAACACGGATAATGTAGAAGCGCGAATATATTCACGCTCAGCCGCCGACCTGCCGAGGACACGAAGGCTGACTGTCCGCCGATCGAATTCGTCGGTGTCGTTGACCTAAAAAACTTTTCCCACTACAGTCACATTATAGTCCATTAGATAGTTCACTATAATCACATGCTGCTGTTGACCGTGACAGTGTTATTGTCGGACTAGTGTGACCGCAATGACTGCCGCCGTCGTCTTCATTGTACTCATAAAACAAGCTGAGGCTTATTCGAATGCGTTTGGAAAGTGTCCTGCAGCACCGTGGGGGTCCGTCGAGTCCGAATGCCATTCCAAGTCTCGAATGCCATTCGACTCAGATCCCATTCTAACGTATACGTGTAGCACAGGTATAACTCTCCACGGTAATTAATTACATATCAGATGGAGCCATATTAATTGTAATCGGTTTGCTATTTTCTGTAAGGTGTACAAGACTGATGTCAAAGCGAGCTGTGCCTGCTGCGTCCTCATTTTCTACCTGAGCAAGGAATGCGGTTTGTACCACTGCTCATTGTAAAGAGGTGGGGGTAAAAAGAAAAAAAAAATATTTTTTTTTGTATTCACCTCTCTTTCCTCGGCTGTTCTGGGGGAAGCGGAGACGGTAGAGGTGAAATACCAAGAAAGCAGACACGAGGGACAAGCGGAAACCGGTTCGGAGAAGGAAAAGAAGATAAGAAGCAAGAATCTGCCTGCAGAAGGAAAAAAGGGTGAAAGGCATGAAGAAAGGCTGCAAAGGACACGTGGGTTCGCTCATTCGTCCTTCCGCGAATAGAGCGCGACCCGTCATTGCGCTGCGTGTTACTGGCAGCTGCTGCCGGATGTAGTTTGCACTTCGCGCTTCTGGACGGTGCTTCTCACGCTGTCTGCTATGCGACTCTGTGGTGTGCAGTCGCCGAGGGAATAACGCGTTTCGATAGCCTGCCAACAGGCTTACTTCGCGACGACGTCATCAATCCTGGTAAGTACTGTCGAACGTTTATCTGCTTGTATTTTGTAGAAGGGTGAGGAATTATTTATGCTCATGTAAACTTTCACTAAAATAATTCAATTTCGTCATCGTCTTTCCGTGCATCTTAGAATAAATATATGCAGACTAATTGTCATGGTGCAAATTGCGTAGCACCCTTATATCTCCAGCAATAAGTTTTGGGCGCGAAGATTTTGCATGTTTTCGACGCAGTCGCCTTTCATAAGCTCTTGACGGCGGGTGTACAGGGTCAATCACACTTAGAGGGAACAAGGCTCCACGTGGCTTGCGACCAACCACCGTTGCGACAAAGATGGTAACAAACCCGTGCAAAGGGGCACATGACACGAAGCACCACTTCGAGGTCCCTTTCCTCGTGCGCCACTGTGCATTGATTCATGAACGGGTTCGATGCAAAGGCACTCCGCAGGCACGCGGCCACGCGGAGCCGTGTTCCCTCTAAGTGTGATTGACCCTGTACGTTGCAAATCGCATGCAACCTCCAGCATGAGTGCAGCTAATAGGGCATTTAAGCTTCAGAGGTTGAGTCCTACTTTCATTTACGAACCTTGATGATTGCTCTAAATGGTTGAAATCTAAAAAATAATTGAACTGGAGACAAAAACTTTCTATGATGCGGCCCAGTGCCATTTGGCAATCTTTGTTCCAGACGCACGTGGTTCAGGTGTGCACCGAGATATGTGAGACAGTTACTTCATCATTTCCTTTCCTCAAAACCAATTTTCAGTTCTTTCTCCAAGCCGCTATAGCCGTTCTCAAGCTTCACCCGCAAACATTTTTCTATCTCTATTTCACGTCAGTAAACCATCACAACAGTTAACAACAGTTAACAAAATTGTCGCTGACTTAGAAGGTATTTTCCAAAAAAAAGATTTTTTCCCCAGTCTGCGTTATGAATTCCTGCTCGGCCCACAAAAGGGGAGATGCGTCAGTCGATGCCGAAATAGATTAGGGGCTTCTCCCACCTTCCTTTTCTAGAAAGAATGCGAGACTGTTGACTGTAAATCGGAAACCATCCTTCTTGAGAATCTGACGTATATAATTTTGAAAGCTGTTGCAGAAAGAAACGCATGATCTCAGTGCGCATGCGCCTTTGTTGCACGCAGGCGCTGCGATAAGGAGCTAAACTTTCTAAATTCAGCCGGAATTTTTCTTACGCCAAAAGCATAACTGGACAACAACTTTCTCTTCAGTTTATTTTTGCTTGCGCAAAGTGTTCCAGGCTCATAATATTAGTGAATAATTGGTAGCACCACTGCATGCATGACAGGTGAATAAAGATACCCTGCCTCTTCTTTTGGAACTGTAAATTATACTGCGTTTCGGTTTCGCATGTCTTGCTGATTTCAGCAGCGTCATCGTGCCCCTTTGAATCAACGCCGGAAAAACGCTGCAAATAAAAAAATAATAAAAAAACTAGGCCATTTTCGAAGTTGGAGCTGCGCGCTACTTCCACTGCATGTTTGATATGTGCATCAAATGAGGAGCCTACAGTTTGGTCTACTTGTAGGGGCATGTATGTTCTTCTGTCAAGTAGCATGAACGATTCTACAATGATTTAGTGTCCAGAGCTTGTGTTGTTCATTCTTCTATTTATTTTCTTGGCCTGTAATCTGTAAATCAGCTGCTCCGCAAGGTTTCTTTTCCAACCAAAAGGTCTCGTTCCCAGACGACACTCTCGCATACATTGTGGAAACGAAGAGTCAAGTTCCCCCTTCTGAGGAAACTGGCTTGTAAAGATGGCCCCGAGAGGGCAGTCAAAAGAGTACAGTGGTACAGTATAGAAAAGGGTATTGCAGTCAACCTTCTGTAGCACTGCAGTAGAGGCTATAGGCAGGAAGTGGAAGGAAATGGGCCTTTGTTCCTATGCCCAGTAGTGAGCTAACTGATATATAGATATAAAAATTTTTCTGTTGAACAACACCGTGCCTTCAACTTCCTCCCTTCCGAAACTCTCATTCCCCCACACTCTCAGCCAGAACACGGAACCCACTCACCATAGCACTGTGACAAAGGACGATCTCCCTCCTTCTCCTCGCTAGGCTGCTGCAGGCAGAGTGCGATCATCCGCAGTTTTCATACGCTCGAAGACTGAGTGTACCCAATGGGCTCGAGACCTTTTTTTTTGGAAAACAAATTTGCGGAGAAGACGACTTGCGGGTTTCCGCAAATGTTCAATTAAAATTTATGCATTAAATGTTTGTACCTCCCCGCACGTTTCAACGACCTTTTTTTTCTCACATAGGTTCACTTGGACAATGGATGCCATCACGACGTTGACAGAAGACTACTGAGTGTTATGCTGCCATTTTAACCTCAATACGAAATAAACCCTGTCGTGCGTACTGGTGTACTGTCACTGGAGTGCAAAACTGCCTTCTGATGTGCTGCACGGCACGCCACAAACTTATCGCACTAACACAAACATAACCAGGATTGTGGAAGAAAAAAATGTCTGTGAACTGCACGTAAATGAGGTAGTTATCATGCCTTTTCAGCGAGTAGCTTTGTTCTGTATGTGTATGGTAATGCTGCGTTTAGTTGCAATGTGAGTTATACATTACAGCTGATGCACCGTTACCACACACTTACATAGGGAATTAGTTTCCAGGCCCAAAAAGTATCACAGCGAACGCGCCTGCGCCTTACTTTCGAGAAGGTGTATCAATATACTGCAATACGGGATAGCCTACAGTCCTCTGGACGGTAACGTTACCCTACCAAAAGAGGCGTAAGGATGCACCTCAACGAGCAAAACATACACACTTGCAGCAATGTTACGCCCACTGATACGGTGCAAAGTTGCACTTCGGGAGCGCTGTTATAAACTGATTAGGTAGGTTTACCTATAGCCCTTGCGAGGGTAAGTTTACGCTTAACATTACCCTTTATAACACGGTGTAAGGGTACACCTGAAAAGATCAAAACCATATCCTCTTGCAGAACAACGTTACGCCCATTGATAAGGTGTAAAGTTGCACTTCAGGAGCGTTGTAGTAAGCTCATTTGAAAGGCTTAATTGTAGCCCTTGGGAGGATAAGTTTACGCTTCGAGATCGAGCATAAGCTTATTCCGAGTGGGTGCAAACATGCACCAGAAAGTAAAGCATATGTTTGCACTTTCACGGCCTAAGCGTCAGTCTTTCTGAGGAAGGGTAACGTTAGTCATAAAGGGCTTATACTTACACCTGATCAAACGGAATAACATTAGTCCTATTGCAGCCTAAACTTTACACCACACACGCTTAGTCCCCCGACGAGGGTGCAAATTTGCACCAAAAGGGGCTCGCCACAGCGTCAGTGGATTTACCCCCTTAAAGGACTAAAATCACACCTTTTTTTCTTAGAGTGTACTACTACCAGTACTAATACTGCTATACAACACTGTAAACCTCAGTAAACTACCTGAACACAGCTTTTCCGGCAAAACGAAAACAAGCATCGTTTATCTGCGGAGTAATTACGCAACCTGAGATGAACGCCGCCATAAAACACCGGCACCAACTGCAAACAGCTTTGCTGCCTCGAATAAAGGCACCCCTTTGTGTTTCGTCGACGCCCTGTGTATGTTCGCAGATATGCCGCTCTGCCCTTTGAATGAGCCCAGCAAGGCGTTCAGGCGCCGCTCACACTAGAGCTGGCTGGCCGCGACTGAAGTCCTCCAACTTCCCAAAGGGGAACACGCCCAGCGAGTCTGGCCTTTGTCGACCTGTCGACTTCGGACGCCCACTAATCCCCAAGACAAACTTTTTTCCGGCGGCATCACGATTTCTTTCTCTTTTTGTTTAGCATTTTATACTCCCGATTACGCTCGAACTTGGCGGCACTCATGCGAGAGAGTTGTGCGAGCATAATAATAATAATAATAAGGGCAACCCGACGAGCAGCTCCCCAAGCGAGGGTCGTCCGCATGCCCATGCATATGCACAGGATTACCAAGTGGCGGCGGCGGCGGGCCGTTTGAAAAAGTTCGCGGGGCCTGATTCGTATTCAGTGGCCGCGGCTGGCGTGCGTGCGCTGGCAAAACAGCGGCGCCTCTCCCCGAGGAGCGCGGGGCCCGGGGCAGCAAGAAGAAAACCCGGGGCCGCCGAGAGTGCGGCACCGTCAGCAGCAGCAGCGCGCGCGGCCGAATTTGCACAGGGCACACCGTCTCTAACAGCTCGCGCAAACAGCCTGTTGTCGAGCCGCCTCATTCGTGTGCGCGGCCGAGCACGCCTTATTTGGAATTCAGGAGATCTTGGGGCGAAGAAAACGAGATTTAATTAAACCCCGCTGGGGCGCTGCCGCCGCTGCTGCTGCTGCTGCTGTCGGTGCAGCGGCGGCACCTTACAGCGCGGATCGCAGCTCCCCCTCGGAGCTACGAGCCGGAGGAGACGCGACCCGCCGTGCGAGGCTCTCCTCTCCGCCGTGGCGGCGCTGGGATGGCACGTGCTGCGCACCGCCGCGGTGTATCGATAGACGTGCGATGCCTGCGCGAAATGACAACGTTCATTACGTAACCCGGCCGAGTGGCCTCCGCTCGTGCCATTTGCGCATGAAACGTGTCCAGCAAATATCTCTTCCCCCCTTGCGCTGGACGCATGTTATCATTACACGTGGCGGCGAATGGGCTCGTTAGCTCTCGCGAGTTTGTCGCTGACACGATAATGGTAGGTTTTCAAGAGCGCACTCGGCTGCGCGTTGCACATGTCTGAACGAACTTAGGTATAGCACAGAGTCGACTGATCAGACCGCTGGAACCCCGCCGCGGAATGTCGCATGCTACTCGAAATTTACAGGGAAATGAGCTGTCACCTCGGCGGCAGGGTTGCGGACATCTGGTAGCTTCCTAAGGCTTGTTCTTCTCTTTCTAAATTTCCCACGACTTTTGAGGTATCTATATTGCTCGGTTTTTACCTTGCTCCTTCTGTCGCATTCTTGCAAGCTAAGGTGCGACTATGCTTGTTTTATGTCCATGTACAGTGTTCAAAAGGACATCTTTAAACGCAACTACATCGTGCGTCCGAAAAATGCAGGCGACGTCTCCAATCCTCGAAGAAATTTCTAGTCCTTTCTGCCAAGGGTACCATTTCCTGGACATATTGTGAGGAGGACAGATTTCTGCGCTATGCTGAGATCTCCATCGGGTCAACAGCGCCACAGAAGCCCCAAAGCACGGTAAAGGAACTTTTCAGGTGAATCCCGAAGTTTCTCTGCGCCTACAGTTAGAACTCGTTCTAAAGAAACCTGATTTTACTAAGTTCACGATCGAACGAGAAAAATTTGATACCCCGGCAAGTACTCATAAGGTTCCCTGTTCTCAATAACCTGAAATAACGAAACAAACGACCACTACACCCGATGTAACGAAGTTTTTCCGGGAATAAATCAGTAAAAAAAAATGATGATCCTTTACTTAATTTGCCCACGATGTCTCGCAGCTTGCTCGCAGCGTGCCAGCAGTAACAATTAGGCGCCCAAGTCACGGCCCTGGTTTTGAAGCGAAAGCTTCACTACAGTACCGGTACCTAGAGCAGCCTTCGCCGCACGACCAGTTTTCATCTTCAGATGACCTTGAGCTTCGAAAGGAAAGGAAAGGCCCATAACTGACCCCCTGGGACAGTGGACACCTCAGTCGTGCTTTAAGCTACGTGGCGGTGGTGACAGATGTGCGCTGGATGCGTTGGCATTGCCAACATTGTGGCAGAAACGCGACACTGCAGCCACAGGCTGTCGGCAGTCATTGGCGTTGACAACGTTTGACACTCCGATGATTTTAAGGAAGGGAAGTGCGCATAACTGGCTCCCTGGGTCAGTGGACGCCTGAATCGCGATTATAGGCACGTGGGGTGACGAGAGCGAGATGTGGGCTGCATGCGTTAGCGCTGACAACATTGTGGCAGACACGCGGCACTGCAGCAACAGGCCGCAGCTTCAGTGGGTGAGCAAACACTCGCGATCAACCATTAACTGCCACCTGCCAGGGTGGGTGCGCTGCCTATCCAGTGTCAACGTTACAGACGCCAAGCCGCGTACAGTTGCCCGATACGCCATAGCTATCGCTCTCTAACCAGGTTCAGGAGGGGTGGAACCGCAGCTGATTTTTATTTTGACGGGGCTGCAAGCTGCGCCGCTGCACGAAACAATGGACTCGACAGTCGGCAGCGCTTCCAGCCTTGGCTTCGAATCCATTTTATCATATGGCGCTTTCACGCACGAGCGATTCGGGCCGCTTTCGCGAATTTTTCATACGCGCAGCCACACGGTTGTCAGTAAGTGCGATGCCGCGGTAGCTTTTGGGGCCGCTATATTAAAATTCTAGATTTTTAAGGGAGGAAGAATGCTCTCCTCGATTTTACAAATTTCCCGATTTAATGAAATAATTAGTGGCTGCTCTTCACTTCGTTTAATCGACTTGTAACTGTATCTGACAAAGTGTGCCCGTGTAGCATGTGCCCCGGAAGATCTATTTCGCATATGTTTCTCAGTATAGCGTACAGAAACAGTCACGTGCTACTGTTGTGCCGATAAAATGAACAATAAAATGGGGAAGTAGCAATATGTCCTTGTTCGAGAGGAACACATCGCCGGTGTTTCAACTTTCAGCGGTCAAGACCCTCGGTGTCTTGGTGCAGAATCATTTCTAGAAGGATTCAAATCAACGCTGAGTTAAATAACTACGTTTGTAACTAAACCCTAATGCAGTTTTCTTGCCAGTAAGATAGCTGCGATATATCGTTTTTCTTTTTCAGACTTATCATTACTACGCTGCATCAGTACTTAGAGCCAATGAGTTCCTCGAGCATTGCAAGGAGAGGAGGCTGGTTTCTATGTTCAATGCTTGTTGTCTCATTGATCGATAGAACAAGGAAGAGAGAGCAGAAAGAGCTGTGCAACCGCAAAAAGAGATAGAAATCAAGGCTTATATCGTTGCCCGCAAAAAAAAAAAAGAAAAGAGGAAAGCTTGAAATAATGCTCTAAAACGGAAGGTATTAACAAAAAATTCAGAAGGACTTTCAAGACGAAATGCAAGGGAAAAGAAAAAAAGAAATGCGTAGGACAGGACAAGAAGGCCGCAGAGCCGGCGGTGGGCCGGGCAGTCAAACAGAAGAGTCAAGCGCAACAAAACAAGCGGCCGCTCTCCTCTTTTTTTGTGGAAATCAACTTCCGGAGGGAAAATTGGCCCAGGGGCTAAACAAACAAGCGGCCAAAATATTTCCCCCAGTATTCGAGCCGCGCCGCGTTCGGTCCAAAATCCAAACGCCCAAGGCGGCCCGGCGCAGCGACATGATAAGAGGCCGCAGAGTGCGCCGCTGCTGTTACGCGTGGGACACAATGAGAAGACCACCCCGCGGCGTCCGCCACGCCGCTTCTCGGGGGCCCAAGGCGGTGCCGGCCGTCTCCTCGTTCGCGCGCCACGCCCGCGTGC
This sequence comes from Amblyomma mixtum, assembly GCF_055824585.1. NCBI lineage: Eukaryota > Metazoa > Arthropoda > Arachnida > Ixodida > Ixodidae > Amblyomma > Amblyomma mixtum. Next base: position 78,674,405 of record NC_143014.1, read on the forward strand.
TATGGGGCGCGGCTACTTCTGCCCCGTGCTCGCACGGAGAGGCAACGGGGCGACTTGCGCAGAGCCAACTAAAGCGCCGTTGCGACGTGGAGCCAATGTGTGGAGTTAATGAGTGCGTGTCTGCAATGAAACCGAAGAGTAGCAGAACTGCTGGCACTGAACTATCGGCCAGCATGAACTATCGGCCACCGGTTAGGGGCTGGGGGGGATGGCGAGGAGCGAAATGGCAAGTCAGCACTGTGGGACCGAGAGATTTGCTGGAAACTCTTATTCTGTGATACTGTCCTGTAGCGCATCGTAGTTAGGCTGATGGTTATGATAATAATATTCGGTTAAAATGCTTCAAAACGTATATGCACCTGTTTCTTGGCCAAAGTGAAAACCGTTCCACCAAGGAGCACACAGAATATTACTGATCAGCCTGGTGTAGCGTGAGGGTCAAGGATGCTGCAGGATGTACGCGCAAAGCGTCTTATCTAATCAAGTGGAATTTTTGGTGTATTATCATTAAAGGAACAGGACGCCAGTATATGGGATGTGTACACAAAAACGCGCGCACACAACACAAAGTACATGGACAAGCACGCTCATGCTCGCAGGGAGTCATTGAGCCCGGGCCATTGGGGGGGGGGGGGGGGGGGGGAGTTCTCGCTGTAGACGCACAGCGGTGCAGTGAAAGTCCATATAGGGGCAAAACACTAATACAGAGTTTCGTGCGAAAATTATTGCAGGGTAATCAGGAACTGCAGTCGTTCGACTTTCGTGCATGGGAATGATTTCAGTTTGGTTTAGAGAAATTAGACACCGCGAACGTCGCGCACTGTTGGTATATGAGAGGACGTAGCGCAAAAAGGGCGATGCTGGTGAACCCTTCGCTGTGTTTCAGTCAACGGTCATTCCATCTCAAACTTCCTGGATGTGGCGCTCAACCGCATAGGATTTATCTGAAAAGAGTTATGCACTCTGGTGTATGGGTAACGGTACCTGGCGAAATATTTTTCGCGAAAATTGCTTTGATCGTTGAACGCTTTTTAGAAGTTGTGTCTGGGTGCAAAAGAGAGCACCGGGGAAAAAATTACAGCGTAGTTAATCAAATACAAAGTAGGTGCGCTAGCACTGCTTGCCCTTGCTATATATACCTTTATAAGCGACGCGAAGTGCACCGGCGTTCTATGAGGCCGCTCCGCCTTCCCATCGGATAAGACGCGCGACGCGGCGTCGCCACCGTCTCCTTCGCGCTTCAAGCTCACGGAGAGAGAGAGAGAGAGAGCAGGGGCAGCTTGCGCGAAGCAAATAAGACAGTCTTATTCCCAGTGTACTCTTATTCGCGGTGTGAAACCTGTCTCCATTTTGAAAAAAAGGAAAGGCGCATAACTAGTTCCCATTGTCAGTGGACGCCTCAAGCACGCCACGAATGCCGACTAAACATTGATTTACCAAGATTTTAGTCGGCGTTCGTGGCGCGCTTGAAGTGTCCACCGACAAAGTTAGCTAGCCATGCGCCACGCCTTTCATTTTCTCAAAACCGAGAGAGGTGCAAGCCGGCCCATGCTTCGGACTGCCATTGGCGAAATCAGTGATTGCGGCTAGAAGTGCTACGCACAAAAATTGTAAAAAGCACGTGTTTGACCGAACCCAGCGATTGCTTTTGCCTAGATGTACGCAAGTTCGGCAGTGATGTGGTATGAAACGCGGTTATAGGATCTCTCTTTATGTATTTTTTAATGCGATAGCATTAAAGGCGCCTGTTCTCGAGAAAATCCGGTGTCGTCGGCGTTGTGAGCGAAATATTAGAGGCATGGCTCTGGCAGGTGCTCTCCAGAGAGCAACCTATAGGAGGCAGGTGGGCCACCCAAGTCACGTGACCTTGCGGCGTCGTCACAACCTGCCCACTGGATTGTAAGCAAACTGCCCACCGTGGTAGGTGGCAGTTAATGTAATGATCTGTCGCTCGGGAAGAGCAACCTGTACTCCTCAAGGCCCGCCGCTGGGAGCACCTGCCATCGCAGGGCAGTGGCGCATCTCTTAACCGCTGCACCACTGCACTAGGAGGGGCATGAGGACTAACAGGGATCTATGAATGTAAAGTAGAGAACGACCTGCTGCATACGTTGGAATTACGCTATCGCGTCATACCTTTATGGACACACGGTAGCCTGTGCAGATTCGCCCAGTCATCCCCTTCAAGGCTCACGCGTATTGCACCGTTCTGTGCTCTCAAGGACGAGGTCTCAGCTTCAGCTTCATTGGTGGACTGCAGCAGTACGAAGGAAAACCCGATACATGGGTCGCTTAATAGCACACTTTATTAACAACAAGTGCAGCGATGAAATGCAGCGCGACCGCGCAGATTCGATGTGCGGTGAAGTGTATGTGCGGAATCATTGACTGCGTAGCCGTAGATATCGCTCCAATGGACTTTTTTTTTTTGTCATGAAAAAAAAAAAAAAGTCTTCCCGTGAAACTTCCCGATTCCCAACTTCATAAACCCGGTTGCGAACTCAGTCATATGTTTACTTACAGAGCTCAATCGATACCCAAACGTGAGAAAGAACAGAGTGAGATTTACATGAAACGATCGTTTCATGTAAATCTCAAAGGCCGAAACTTTTCTTTCTCTGAGTTGTGCAACATCTTATTAAGGCAGCAAAATAGACCGCAAAGCTAGAAAAAGAGCCATATATTTCCAGAAAATTTCCAGAAAAGCAGGAATTTAGGAATACTATAATAAACGCTAAAAGTTTTATTGCTAACATTTCTGCCGGGTGCATTGCGTCCTGTATGTCAACTGCGTCCCATAGCTGTGCCGCGTAAGTAGGGGATATTCAAAATTCCGCAAGTGCGCTTTCTCACACAACTATGTTGCCAAAGACAAGATGGCCGATGTTGTATCGTTTGAGATCGTCTGAGTTTCGCTTTCACTTTTCCGTACCGTGGCGCCAGTGTCTTGTGTACAAAATGCTTTTGTGAATGTTATTAAAGGACAGTTCGTCTGAGACCACAGCAGCCTCCTGTCTCTCTGCGGTGCTCTCCTGGGCCCGCCACACAAAGAAGCCCGAACACTACAGCCGACTTCTCTATAAAAAAACTGCGATGGTTACAGGACAGGCGCTAAGGGTGTGGATAGAATTTAAGAAACGTATTTTGGAAGAATCAAACAAAAAACTAGTCCTTCTTGCTTTGTTTCAGCTGGAAACGCTTGGTCAGCCACCTTGTGTTGAGCAAAATTCTTATGCGGGAAAGAGCACTTGCGGAATTTTGAATATCCCCTGTTCCGGTGTGATTTTCGCAAAAGGAGTATCCAGCGCCGCTGTCAGGCCCCAACCTCTCCTACATTTCTATGTAAATAAAAAAGTAGATACATATATTTGCCCCAAATCTCATCGCAGATTATTGTCGAACTTGTTGCAGATAAGGGAAAACCACTGGTTGCAACAGTACGTCGAACACTTCATCTTTTAAAAATTCGCCCCTTATTTTTGTTTTGTCTCTTTCCGCGCACTTTTTAAGGCACTCAAGCTGTAAAAAAAACTCTTATCCCAAGAAATATTTTGACAAAGTACTTTTTACCCGCACACCAAAAGAGCACGGGTTTTTTAAAGACAGATTATCATTGGTCGAGTGCAACACATGGTGTTTACGACAGTATATGACCCGCAAGGTAACGCACGTACGCGCATTGCGTTTTTCAGCGTTCTCAATCTACTATTTATACGGACGAGCTGAAACAGAACTATTGAGCTGGTTCTGGTAGCCTAGGCTTTGTCTCAACTTGGCGCAGCTGCGACGCCATTTATAATTGAGCAAGAGCAACATGAGGTCGCAACTCAGCGCTTGGGCGGTGTCACTACGAGATATTTTTGCGAGGTGTTTTTTTATTCTTCTGTGTTCTGCAGAAGACGGTTAGCTACAGGGGCTGACATGGATGATTGTTGGCGTAACATTGCAGAAGGCGAGGGGGAGGGGGGGGGGGGTAATGCTTTCACGAAAGGAATACCCAGGCTTCCGGTTTCGAGCAGCCCAGCATAATCCCCTAAGGGGCCTTCTGAGAGTAAGTCGCCCTCGCCCAATGTGCGGATGTGCGCTCATATTGTAAGCTGCAGGTACAGGAAGAAGCAACTTATGAGAAAGAACACGGGGGCGCGTGGCCTCCCCGCCTCGTGAAGCACTGCCGCCGAGAGTCGACGAGAATGGCCTGCACCAGGTATACATGCACAGAAGAGCAGCCGACCATACTTACTGGGCATGTACCTTTGCTGCAAATTCTTACCAGCACTCGGCGGGAGTGCTTCACGAAGCGCGGAGGCAACGCGCTCCCGTGTTCCCTCCCTTACTGGTTCTACCTGTACTTAGTATAGTTCGCGGAGACTAACTGGTAAAGTCGGGAGATCGAAACCTTGCACTCGCCCGTTATGCTACCAATCCAAATGCTTAAAGACGCCCAGTGTAAAAGCGAACCCAATCGCGACAGCGGTCTTCAAATTAGTCGAGAAACTGGCCTTTCGCCAAAGCGAAGAAACGAACGATCTTGCAGTGCAGCGTAGCGCCTTGAGAAAACAAAAACAAAAGGCGGAAGCCCGCATGCGGCTGCCAGGGAGCCGCGGGGAAACGAACGTCCGTGGCACTCTAGCAGACTGGGCCCAGATATCAGTCAGGGAGCGAAAACAAGGCGAAAGGAGGGGGAAACAAGGAAGAAGACGAGTGACAGAAAGGAATGACGCCGGGGCGGCCACTGACCTCGCCAGGAGGACGCTGGCGCGAGCACCTGAGTGACCGTGCGGGACAGGAGCAGAGGGGCGCGCCGCCAGCAATCACCGCGGGCGTCTGCCGGCCAAATGAACGTTCGAGGGCAGCTAATTACGGGACCGCTATAAATTTGCGACCGCCCGCAAAGGCGGAACGGAGAAACCGCCTCCGCACGCATTCCGTGGCTCGTTTCGCGTGCGGCTTTTTGCGTCTTTATTTCCACCAGCGATGTCGACGCGGATGAAGGTATGGGTATTTAATTTTTAACTCACCCCCGCCAGGACCCCCTGCGGAAGTATGTGTACCAACGCCCTTGTATCTGATGGAAGTGCTCGCACCAGGACAGGCATTGCTTCCAAGTTGTGTTTTTGTCACACAGAGGCAGGAAGAAACCGCCCAGAGGTCGCCACATCATAGAACTAATCATCGCAATTTCTTTTTCCGAGTACCTTGCCGGCCGGCAGTATTCATCTCCTATCTGAGTTATGATTATATCAGTTAATTGGGCCACGATGGAAGTTTCTCTTTGCTAGGGTTTTCCATCTCAACCTTTGATGAACAACACGAAGAGAGATATGAACGCCACATGCGTTTTCTGTCCGTAATGCGCTTTTCAAAGGTTGGGCTGAAAAAAACCTAGCGAAGATCATGAGTGCTTGAGAAGCAGCTTCGCTCGCGAGCTTGCGCTGGGCGTACAACTTCGCGCGCCGAACCATCCGCTGATGCCAGTAACCGACATACAGGGCGGTCCAAATTCTGCATTTTCGAACAATTTTCTGGACGCTTCCACAGTGCTAAGCAGGAGTGAGTTCCAGTTGCATATTAGGGGTGTAAATATATTCAAGACAACGGCGAACCTCGAATAAATAAGTTATAAGGCGTGAAACCTGAAGAAAGGAAATGTTCGAAACCGCGCTAGCAAACGAAAACTGCGTCTGTTCGCGCCATTGGATACTTTCATCGCATGTCGAGTATACGAAGAAGAGGCACCATGCGTAACTATAGGTTGCCTGCGGTGTAATCACGTCTCCGACTTTCTCGTGCACAGGCCTTCAAGCCTTAGTGTAACTCGCGTTACGAGGATTCCGGCTTTTGTTATCAGTGACCGGGGAGTGTCGTTCGCAGCTGGGTGCAAAACGCTTTACCGCCTCGGCGGAGTCGGAGTGAGTTACCGTATAGCAAGCGGACGGACCCTCGCCACTCGCACGGGGTGGCGAGCGGGCGCTTGACCCCGCCGCAGTGGCGTCGGAAGCGGCCCCGTGGGCGTAAGCGGGCTACTCGTGGGCGGTCACCCTTTCGGTGCTCTCCATCCCGGTGCATCTCGCCCACGGCCCCGCCGCGGAGACCTCGGGAATGGGCGCACTCAACTGTGCTCCACTCCGTCGCGCACGTTTCCGCTGTAAAAGACGATATAGGCTGCATCTGCGCCGAAAAGGTATGGGCAGAACGCGTGGGATTTGCTTTCCTGATTTCGTTTCTTTCCTTTTTGGAGCTGCTTGTCGAAGGTGAGCCTTCGCAACTTTCAGTATACAGTCCCATGGCCGGCGGACACAATGGGAGCTTGTCTAAGCTAGTTGCTCTCTTTCTCTGCCGCCACTATATAGGGACGCGACGACCCTACATCTCCTGCCCGCTCACTTCTGTAGCGGCAGATGCTGCGCTCATGGCTTCGTGCCTTCGTGCCCACGTTTGCGAGAGGCGGCGTTGCGAAATAAAAAACAACAAAGGAAGAGAAGGACAAGGCAGAACAGCGCAAGCTACACAGGGACAAGAAAGTAGACGAGACACACACAGCTCGTTTACTTTCTACCTGTGTAGCTTGCGCTGTTCTGCCTTGTGATGAACCAACTAGCCGGCGATTTCTTTGTTATTCAGGAACTGAAGGGACTTGTTGTACGCCATTATGAACGAGGAGGCACATAATTTCTTCGAAATTTTCACCGTTAAAAGCAACACAGAAAAAAATCGTCCTCCAGTTGCACGAAACTAAAAAGAGTATACAGGACACGTATTGTGGCTTTCAACGGGAAGGACGGACTTCGATCAATTTATTTGCTATGCCGATCTCTCATAGCACGTGCTGATTGTATGCGAACAGCCAGTGATGGCACAGGCCGGAATGATGAGCGCTGAAGGCGAGGGGCAAGGAAAGCAGATTCAAGATTTGCGAGTTATATGCCAGCTCTTCACATTCTGTATCATAAATGTCCGAATTTTCTGAGGCGATATATGCTGCATCAGTAGCGCAGAACAATATTAACGACAGATTCCTGAGCAAGTAAATTGAGATCAGGTGTGCTAGCGACGCAGATAGCCGGAGAGATTATTCCAAACATCAAGAGCTGCAGAACGTCTCGGGAGAGGTTGGCCGACAATGCCTTAAAGAAATCTGAAAAGCATTTTTTTCCCGCTCCATGCGTATTCAATTTACGGCATATGCATAATGAAAGTTTCCATACCGGCCCAACACTTTCACTTACGTTAAATCTATTGAAGAAATGAAAAACGCCGTATCGAAATAGCTTAACCTGCGGACAGAGGAGAGCACCGCGGCACATCTGCCAATTTATAGGTACAATCCATGATTTCCGCCTAACACTTGCCAAGCCAAATACGAAACCTCGGTTTGTCGGCATTCCCGATGGGGATGGAGTGCTACAAGGCACTATAGCATAGAAGGTGGCGCCAGCTTTCCCTCTAGGTAATATTTATACACTTTATGGCCCTCGGAAGAAGGGTTAGGTTGCCTCGATGGCCAGCCACCGCCACATCCAGGACTCTTTAAGAGGGGTTAGGAAGAGTAGGGTGACAGCGCTGACAGACATGAAGGCCGTATAAAGTGCGCGTCGCCGCCACTCCAGTCTGGCAGTGAGAGCGCATGCATGCTGCTGGAAAGCTGTAGTGGGTGCAAACCGTCGCACGAGAGCAGCGCCTTTCATTGCGACCGGAGCGCATGATTTTCTGTCAAGATCGCATGCGCAGGCGCACGGTGCTTCTGTTCCGCTGTCGTGCTTGCGTCAGCGACAGTGCGTAAACATTTGTCCACTGCAACAAACGCGAGAAAAACGCTAGGAACATAGGATACAGTTTGGTCCGTCAGTTGGTGACACTGTTTTAGGCGTGCCCTGTGACACTGTCTCAAGATCGTAAATAAACGCGTCCAGAGGCTAGATCATGCTGGTATTAACGTGTACATAAATATAACATCTCAACACGCAACAGAGAATGCAGAGACACACTCGAAAGTTAGTCTATTCTTACCTAAGACTTTTTAAAACTCGCGCCCACTTTGTTAGGCTTAAGGGGGGTTTAGCGTCCCAAAGCGACTCACGCTATGAGAGACGCCGTAATGGAAGGCTCCGGAAATTTGGACTACCTGCGGTTCGTTAACGTACGCTGACATCGCACAGGTCCTCTAGAATTTCGCCTTCATCGAAATTCGACTACCGCGGCCGAGATCGAACCCGAGTCTTTCGGGTCAGCAGCCGAGCGCTGTAACCACTGAATGACCGCGGCGGCTGCACGCCTTTTTTATGTAACGTGTCTGCGTGCATAGGTTTCCAAATGGCTATTCCTCAGGTACTTTCAGGCGTCACATGAATGAGACGCAGAAACTGCTGCGAACACAGAATCTGAAATAACAAACAGATGATGCGCCGCCGCGGAGCGTCGGCAGCTCGCTCAGTCATAAGCTCCATGGCAGGAAACAGCTGCCTTTGAAGATTAATAAAAAAAGAAAAAAAAAGCGGACAAGATTACGTCAACAATGACATTTCACTGGGTACGGGACGGCGGAATGTACTAGGAATCACGAGGAGAGAAGGAAAGGTTCGTAGAGGGGGAAGGGTGAATTTCAATCTTCGATATCGTACTCCCCTTACACAAATCACAGTAGAAGGAATTCTTGCTGAAAGAGATTCATGAAACACTGTCTTTCTATGCTGGATGTATACCGCATTTTTTCGCATAATGTTTAGGAGCATTTCTAATACCGCGACAATACTCTGGACGAATTGATGGCACACTTGCCTGCGTCCGAACTACCTGCAAAAGCACTGATATCGCGCTTGTGTAATGCCGCATAATTATATATAGGTTCGACAGGCACATGGCGGTTATTGTCTGAGCGGTTAGCGGGGGTTAAGAACCCTCACCTACTGAAGTAATTGGGATTGAAAGCGGTGCAAAGTAAGCCGAAATAAATTGTATTTTCGAGACGTTTGAAAGCAAAAGAAATTTCCGCAGAAGAAATTTTCAAGTTCTGGCCTGATTATTGCTCTATTACTGCGGAGAAACTTTTATTCATGCCTTCTTCTCTTACATTGTTTCATGACGCCCCCAGGAGATCTTTATTCCACCCTGTATTTCATGTGTCCGTGTCCTTTGCGCTGTTCAAATTTATAACATGAACCAACTAGCCCTGCAGCAAGGACTGCTGGATTGGAATCTAAGCATGGGACATTTACGTGAAAGTTTGGCAATGCCCTCTTTGCCAGGAATGCACCCCTTTTCGATGTGACCTCCCCGTAATCAGGCGGTGATCGCCTTCTGCCCTCAGTACAATGGTCTTCAAGGTCGCTGAATGGAATTTTCGCATAGAAATTTTCTAATTCCGGCGTGATAATTGGTTTACTGCTGCAGACAACCCCCCCCCCCCTTTTTTTTTTTCAGGCATTCTTCTATTACATTGTTTCATGACACCCCCGGGTGCTCTACACTGTATTTCCTGTGCCCCTGTCCTGTGCGCTGATCAAATTTATCACATGAACCAACTAGCCCTGCAGCAAGGACTGCTGCATTGGAATCTGAGCATGGGACATTTGTGTAAAAGTTTGGAACGCCCTCTTTGCCAGGAGAGCATTACTTTTCGATGCGACCTCCCCCTAATTAGGCGGCGATGGCCTTCTGCGCTCGGTAAAACTGTCTTGTCCCCTGCCTTGGGAGAAGAGTGAGGGAGGCTACAATGCGAGGTGTGGGATGTAATACGGGTAAGGCAAATAATTTTTTAATTTATCTTGAGAGCTCTTTCCTTTTTCTCCGTGTGCTAGAGTCTCAGACTTAGACTGGCAATATTGCGAATAAATAAATAAATAAATAAATAAATAAATAAATAAATAAATAAATAAATAAATAAATAAATAAATAAATAAATAAATAAATAAATAAATAAATAAATAAATAAATAAATAAATAAATAAATAAATAAATGCCAAATTCAGTAATGTCACTACAGTCGTCTCCTGGCCGTGAGAAACTGTCATAATCATATTGTCAAACAATCGCACCCTTTCCTTGCTCATTAACGAATTATGCAAACAAAATACTAAAATAAGACAGAAAATGCGACGGTGTAAACTGCAGAGTGTCAAAACACCGCCTTTTTATAGAAAGAAATTCCTTGGCAGAGAACGGAAGGATGTATGGCCAGACAGAGACGGAGTAAAAGGAGCTCGGTTGGAGACGTGCAGCGCAAACAGGGTTGCGTCAAAAACCGGCGGCTTGTACGACTCTACACAGCTGTGGGTCCCTGAATAACAAAGAAACGATGGAGTTCCCAAAATGGTACACTCAGTTTTGCCAAATGCGCAGACACAGGCGGATAGCGGAGCAGCGAGCGGAGCGCTGCCGAAGCTAGACGGAGCACAAGCGCGCATCCCGTTGTGCGACGGGTAAAAGAGAGGCGCTCCACCATCTTGTAGCGAACGCTCACGTAACACTTACCAATGCGAAAGAATTTTAGAGCTGTCACTGCAAATTAATGACAAAAAATGACAGACACACACGCGAAGGTTCGATGGCTGAAAATGAATTAGGAAGAGATTCCCATCGGCTGTGCTAGAAACACGTGTTTTTACACGGGCTTCCTTCCTTTTACTGAGGCGCGTCCTCCGACAGTAATCATCTCAGTCTCTTAAAACGCATGCAAAAACTGCATCAAGGGCCAGGTCGATGAGCAGGCCGCCAGGATACTCAAGAAGATTGCAAGCTTTGAAATAGCCCTCATAATATGGCTCCTTGGAGACCAAGGAGCATGGCGCAACAAACATGCGCACGACCTCGCCATGACCTAATGCCCCGGGCTGCGTCACAGAATGATGATAAGTACGATGTGTGAATCTATACCTTTGCTGATATTCTATAGAACTACAGGGTAGAACAATAATAATTTCCCAAGCACTCGAAACCATTAAGCAAGGATGAAGAAATAACATTCAGAAGGATACAAACCAAAACCTTTTACACCGAGAAATTCCTCCACACCTGGAACCCGGAACTTTACAGGCCAGAATGTAGCCACTGTGGACAAAGCGCGCATGTCTACAACATGCTATGGGCTGCGAAAAAAGAAAAAGGCCCTATTATCCTTCCGTTCCCCCACCCCTAGTCAGTAGTACGCCGTTGTTCTCAACGCAGGGCCTGTGGGAAGAAAAGAGCGCCGCCGTATAGCGGCTTCCACCAATGCAATCCTGAAATAATCCAACCACGGGGATCATGCTGAATTTCGCGAATAAACGTTTTCAGCAACAACAACAGCCACCCGTGTTGTTGTTGTTGTTAGCCTTGTATTTCCTAGGGCTATACCGTCATCTTCTTTGCTTAAACTTTCTCCTCTTCGGTTCTTCCAGGCTCACAAAGAAAGCATATCGTCCTTCCAACGAAGCCGTGTATGTACAGTCTTTGTCAAAAGTAACAAGGCTCCATGGTTTGCTTCTCATTAGTATAACAGAGCCCTCACGGCTTCAATAAAGATCAAAACTTTCTTCGAAGGTGAAAACAGGGGTTCTTCGCACCCTACAGAGATTTAGAGCTTGAGAGCTGGCATAATAGATTTAATATACGACTGAGAAGAAAAATGTGCAGCATGTTTACTTTTGACAAAGCCTGTACTTAGGCTATACGTGGTCACGTAGGCTTATGAAGCCATGGGTGGTATTTGAAGTTATATCACCTGTGCAGTGCACAAAAAGAACGTGTGCTCGCGATGTGCGTGCTGGAAATTCTGCCCCCGAGAATCTAGCGACCGATCAGCTTGCACCTCCACAGACCGGCAACTTAAATTACGCTTCATCACGAGCGAAAACAAGAAACCTTGATGTCGAGAACTGCGCCAAACTACGCAAAGAATGAGCTAAAGTTCCTATCATACAGCTGTTTGGTCAATAGAATGGCCGAAATTTAGTCAGTCATGCAAGCGCCTCGATGGCAAGAAACAAAACTACTTGGAGCGAGTGAACGTAGTTTAATCTACGTCTTCCGCCGCGCTTAAGACCACCGCTGCGTCTCGAGGACCCCGAGCGCGATCGGCGGCGCCTTTTCTCAGCGCGCTTGCAAGCGGCGCTGCGACTGGAGGACCTCTTTCGCGACCGGCGGCGGGAACGGGAGCGCCCAGTCTTGCCTCCTCTGCTTCGTGAGCGCTTTTGGCTTCTAGCACGGGGCTTGGCGGTACCTCCAGAGTCCAGAGATTTGCTGTGGGCCCGACTGCTGCGACCACTGCGGCGCGCACTCCTGCCCCTAACTGCCGATGGGGAGCCTGAAGAGGGGCTTGTAGTACGCGTGCTACGGGACGCAGCACTGGTCTTAACTTCTCCGGTCAAGGGCCCAGCCTCGTAGCGGCTTGGCAAGTCCGCTGCATGTTTAGCCAAACAGATCTTGGTAAGAAGAGGAACTTCACTCCCGACTTGCCTTTAGGACGAGCAGTCAACTCCTCCGTGGCTTTCTTCGTTTCACCGCCTTCAGGGGCTCCACGGGATGTTCCCGCTTCATCAGTTGACGAGTCGACCTCGACTGGAGCTACCTTGGGCGCCTTGCGGGGTCGACTTCGCTTGGGTTCGAGGGCCTCTGTTTCTTTTGCGTTCCGGTTTCTCTTCGTCGCTTTCCTTGAACTTCCGCGCTTGTTATTCATGGTGACGTTAGATCAGCCTCGGCGGGCGAGTTACCTCTGATGAGGTGCTTGAGAGGGCCCGGTACAAGCGCGGGAGAGCCAGGGTCCAGTATCTGCTCGGATAATCACAGAAAGCAGCTCACCCAAGTGCGCCTCAGAAGGGCCTTCCAGCGGATGGCAGCCGTGGGCGCTGGAGATCTTTGCGGGGAGCCGCAGCCTTCGCAGTCATGTCGCGCCGCTCTTCCGTTGACGACGCATGCCGGGGACTGGCGACTCCCTTGGCCAGTCGGCGCAAGACGCCGGGGAAGAGGGTGCGACCGGTGAAGGCCTGGGCGAGCGTTCCAACTGAAGCCTAGCCTGGCTCTAGTGCGCGTGGCACGAGAGCGCTGCTGCCTTCATTCTCATCTTCTTCCCCTTGCCCTCCTGTTGTGGCGCATGATCACAGGAGAATACGCAACGAGTAAAAGTTCTCAAATCACCTTGTTTATTTAGACGCTTTTGACATATTGAAACAAAACCGTGCAAATAAAAGAGCTTATTTTCTGCAATGCCCTGTAGACATGTCTGTCTGATTAGCATTGTCACTTGAGGAAAGAATTGCCCCGACCAGTTACGTCCAGACGACGCAGAGCGCAACGACAGTCCGGGTTCCGTGGACCTTAATGGCTTTGCAATAGAAAAAGGTAGCAGCCACCTTTGGTACCTTTTTCTTTTACAAAGTCATTAATTTCCATGGAACTCAGACTGCCATTGTCGTTGTCTTGGCGTAAATGGCCGCGGCAACTCTTTCCTCAAGTTGTGAGAAGACGAAGGCGAAGTGCATCTGCAAGGACGCTGTTCTGAGGCGCTCTGACAAAGTCTCGCTGTCGTCGTCACCTCGGCGGCTGCAAATTGAAACCTTTAGAGCAGTTGAATACAAGAAGTTTTCACGAGTACGAGGATACCAACCACTAAGATATGAGTCAAGAAGCTGGAATTCTACGACAGTTGGCAGAGGCGCTTGGCCTTGATGTGCTTGGTGATCGGGACCGAGGTCTCCACCGCATGAGGATGAAGTGGGCAGACTTCGGAGGGAGATCTTCGGGAGAAGCAGTAAACCGAATATTTTGTTGCGAGAGCAACACTACGCTAGCCGCCGAGCCATTTCGCGGAGCCGAGGAAAGGCCATACTGCACATGTGCGAGGAGCAATGACGTCACACGGCGCACAGCTGGCGTGCCGCCGCCGTCGCTACACGGGTGACTCATAGGTGCCGCCGCCGCGCTCGCCATTTGCGCATGCGTAGTAGCGGCGCACAGCTAGCGTGCCGGCGGCCGCCGGCACGCCAGCTGTGCGCAGTGACGTCACTTGCACCTCGCGCGTGCGCAGTATGGTCGTGCAAGAGCAAGCGAAATGGCGAGACTGTGGGCAATGTAGCTCACGCAACAATATATGGCTACGCGCAGATGTTGCTTTCGCAATCCTCCAGGTTTAACCAGAGCTAAACCACAGCCAATTGTATTTTAAATATTCACAACATAAACAGAGAGACCAAAAGTCGGAAAACAACTCTCTGACACACGACAGATTGCGGCTTAAGTAGCGTTGATATTCCCCAGGCACCTAGCTAGGTAGTCCGATATCTGGTCGAGTGTCCAATGGGCGTTTAGCCTCTTCATAGGCTCCGCCCTCATCACGTGACCACGCACACACCACAGAAACACGCACAGGCAAGGAGGAATCTTGGCGTCTTGCAGTCGCAGACTGCGGTTTCCAGCGGGCCGACCAGGCCAAAGGGTCGTTGGCTCCTTATGCTGCGACCCTGATCGTGGGAGACACGAGTGCTGGCAGCTCACACCAATGAACTCTTCAGGTGGGGACGGACAAATCAGCCGTCCACCCCCGCTTTGTCGGGCTGCTCAGGGCAAGCAGGCGGTGGGTTGTATTAGGATCGGGTGAGCGTGGTCGCGCCGGAGAAGGGACGAGAAAGGCGGGAGACGGGGTTACGAAGAAAACAAGGGAAAGAGAGACTTTATACAGGAATATTTACATTATTTACAAAAAGAGAGCAACTGAGAAGGACTTTCAGTGAACGGGAACTTCTTCAGGAGTCAACAGGAGTGCACTCGAGTCTCAAAACAACTTCCCGTTAAATAGTCTTCGTATTCCCCAGTTCCCTGACTGGGGAATAAACTTCGAACAATGACATCCAATCAGATGGACAGTTGTGGACACTGTTGATACCGCCCACGGCAGGGGCAGCGCTGGGCCATGGGGCTCTCCGCAGCTCGGTTGATGGGAGAGGGTAGAGGCTCAGTAATTAAACACTGCTCTCTTTCACTCAGCACACCACCACTCTCTCCGTTGACCCGAGGGTCGACTCGGCCACGGGACGCCGCCATCGTCGCCGCATCTTCGGCCTTCGGCGGTCTTTGACCTTCGCCGCTGGCACCGTGCTCTCTCGGTCCTGGAAGTTGGCTGCCTTAATCCACTTAGGCAGGAGGGGAGCGCGAGCTGCCTTAATCCACCCAGGCAGGGGGGCCCAAACCCAACAGTTGGCGCCGCCGCCGCCGCTCGGGTCTCCTCCGTCGGTCCACGGGAATGCGCAGTGCGGGAGAAGCGCCGCATTTTGCATCTTCGGCGAAGGGAATTAGCTGCTTTTATTCGCAGCGACGCGGTCGCCAGAAGCGCCCCCACGCCAGCGTTTCTTGAGTATTCTCCGAAAAACAGCACCTTTCGTCAACGTAGCCCGATGGCGCCTGCCTGGCTTGTCTGTCATCGCTGGCCGCGCCTCCGATCATAACAGCCTGACGACATGGAGGGGATCGTAGGATACGATGCCGATGAGGTGCATGTTGGGAGTCCTCCAGAAGCAGATGAGGAAAGAAAGCAAGCCCTGGATCCAACTTTGCTTGAGTAGGTTGAGGCAGATTCACAGAATGCGGTGCACGGCGGTACGTAGGCCCTGGGGACTGAGACCCAACGACGGGGCAGTGTACGCCGCATTGCTCTATTTTACACAAGCGAGCTCTGAATAAACGGAACACAAATGGTAACAGTCCTAGCGTTAGCACTGCTACCTAAGAAAATGCTTCGCAAGACATCTGGGTGCCTCAAATAGAAACAGCAAATTTTTGAACAGTTATCCACACTAATTATAATTAACGGAAACTCTGCGGATGCAGCGACGCCAGAACTTTACAAACACAAAATAGCAAATGAAAAACAGAATAACCCACTGCGAACAGTATATGCACGCACACTTAACCACAGGGAAAACATCAGACAAGACTGACGTTAGAGAGGCGCTAACTCGCGTTAAGGACGCGGAAAACACACTCGGGATGGCAAAATTTACGCAGGATGGCAAAATTTTCGGGATGGCATAAAGGTACGCAGGACACTACAGTGAACGTGAGACGATATAAAATGTATTTTCGATACGTTTGAAAGGAAACGAAATTTCCGCATAGAAATGTTCTAATTTCGGCGTGATTATTGGTCCACTGCTGCAGAGAACCTTCTTTTTTTTTTTCATGCCTTCTTCTATTACATTGTTTCATGACCCTCCGGGGCAGTCTACACTGTATATACTGTGCCCGTGTCCTTTGCGCTGTTCAAATTTATCACATGTACCAACTGGCCCTGCAGCAGAGACTGCTGCATTGGAATCTGAGCATGGGACATTTGTGTAAAAGTTTGGAACGCCCTCTTTGCCAGGAGTGCATTACTTTTCGATAAGAACTCCCCCTAATTAAGCGGTGATGGCCTTCTGCCCTCGGCAAAACGGTCTTGTCCCCTGCCTTGGGAGAACAGTGAGGGAGGCTACAATGCGAGGTGTGTGGGATGTAATACGGGTAAGGTAAAAAAATTTGTAATTTATCTTGAGAGCTCTTTCCTTTTTCTCCGTGTGCTAGAGTCTCAGAGTTAGACTGGCAATGTTGCGAATAAATAAATAAATAAATAAATAAATAAATAAATAAATAAATAAATAAATAAATAAATAAATAAATAAATAAATAAATAAATAAAAGAAATAAATAAATAAACGCTAAATTAAGTAATGCCACTACAGTCATCTCCTGGCCTTGAGAAACTGCCACAATCTTATTGTAAAACAATCGCACCTTTTTCGTTCTCGTTGAAGAATTGTGCAAGCAAACTACAAATAGAAGGAAGAAAATGTGACGGTGTTCATTGCAGAGTGTCAAAAAACAGCTTTTTGGTTATAGGTAGCCATTCCTTGGCAGAGAACGGGAGGATGTATGGCAAGACAGAGACGGAAGAAAAGCAGGTCGGTTGGAGGCGTGCGGCGCAAACAGGGCTGCGTCAAAAACCGGCGGCTTGTACGACTCTACACAGCTGTGGGTCCCCGAATAACATATATGCGATGGTGGTCCCACCACGGCGCACTTAGTTCTGCCAAATCCGGTGATACGGGCAGACAGCGGGGCAGACAGCGGAGCAGCCAGCGAAGCGCTGCCGAAGCCAGAAGGAGCACAGGCGCACATCGCGGTGTGTGACGGGTAGAAGAGAGACGCTCGGCCATCTTGCAGCGAACGTTCACGTAACACTTGCCAAGGCGAAGAAAACCGGCGACTGTCGTAGGCATAAAAATGGACTTACAAGGGCGGCGGTAGCTTAGACTCTAAGCGACTGCTAGCAATTGACTCAAAGCGGGTTCTCAATCTTATTGGCCTCGGGGAACCCAATATCGTTGAAAAGGTGCTGACGGACCCTCCGTGTCATAGCTGCCATCCCTAGCCTGCCTGGCATGTATGTAAAAATGCCATGCAGACGCCCACTCTTTAAAAATTGCTTAAATTCTTTTCATAATGACAGGCCCTGTAGTGAAACATTCTACACGCTAAACAGAGGGATAAAAAGGGAGGAAGCTGCCCTCTGGCGCACACCCTTTCATAAAAGGGAGTGAGCTAGAGGACAGGTCACTCCCTTTTTACTCCCTCATGGGCGTATTGGCGTTTAGAGTGCATGAGCAACTGCATGACGATGAGTCTCAAAGTAAGCCGCGTAAAGGAAACGTGGGGACTAAATTACGCATGGATACAGGTGCTTGTAGAACGCAGAAACGCACTGCAAGGAACCAGGGCACAGTTTGAGAACCCCTGGCGAGTATTTGCAGGGTTCTTTTCTTTTAATTTATACTGGCCTGCCTCCCTTACAAAAAACGTTTTAGACAGTCTATAGAGTGTCTATAGACTTCTGTCTTTAAAGTCTATAGACTGTCTATAGATAAAAGTCTATAGGCAATACAAATGCCATAGACAGTCTATAGACAATCTATAGATATATGGCCATACACTTTTAGCAGACTTTTGTCTATAGACAGTCAATAGACTATGAATAGACAGAGCAATATCTATAGGAAGTGAATACAGTCAATAAGAAGTCTATAGACCATCAACTCCAAAGCCGCCAGGAATGCGTGAAAATATTCACATGCGCTATTGCAAAACCTCGAAAGAAACAACAGCTGGCATAGTTTTCGTTAGGGTGTAGCTGCACGGCAAGCGTTTTTCGCGTCGTGTGCAAACTTCACCAAATCCGGACTGCCCGCAGCAGGAGAGCAACAGCCGCTTTCAGCGCGAGCTATATATCGCCTGTGGCGTTACTGCGTCGTTTTCTTTCCAAAAAAAAAAAAAAAAACATTTTTTTTTTCAAGAACATTTGCAATAGGGCTAGCTTTCCTGAAATTGCCTCATTTGTAGTTACATGCTTTGCCTATTTCCAAGTTAAAACTGTTCGCTTGTATCCAGTGGCTTAAAATATTGCTGCTCAATTTTACTGCAAACATTATGTTAGTACGAAGTAGAAAACACCCTCCCTGTTTTCGTGACCGTCAATAATTCGGCTTACATTACTTGGGTCGCCCTGAAAAGCAGCAACAAGGTTGTCCATGGTACGTGGTGCATTGCAAGGCGTGCTATAATTAAGGGTCTTTAATGAAAATCGTTGTGAATTGGTGAGGAACGTGCAGAGGTCTACAGCAGAAACACTGGGTTTATTGGAAACTCTGAGAGGGAGGTTTTTGAGCATAAAATGTAGATTAGGAGCCACGTTAATTGAGTGTAATATAAAACAAGAACTTGAGAACCCATCTGCTTGCAGTGTTTGTCGACCGCTTTGCTCTATAGTCCCCTGACCGAGACCTACTGGGAGTCGAACTTTGGAGTCTGAGTGCGCTTAATTGGCGTCGGCAGGGCGAGGAGATAAACGACTTGCGGTTATGTACTCTTTCTGTCTACGCCAGTGAAGCGCACTCATATTCCAAAAGATCATGAAGCAGCTAGCCCGCGGAAAATTCTTATGGGTGGTCGACGTCATCGTTACGTGAAACGGAAGTTTGTTACATCCTGTTATGGTCACGACCTGTCGTCGGAGGACGCGAAGCACAGGATCTGACAGAACACTCGCAAAAAAGACCAGCAAATACAGAGCAGTGAGCCCAGCTTCAAGCAATTAATAAAAAAATGGGTGTCGGATCATTTTTTTTTTTCTCCCTGAAACTGATTTGTCTGCACCCGGTAGCGCCATGGTTTACGCGTGCCACTCTTATCGCTTCCTGCTACTTGGCAGTTGTGCGCTTCTCTGGTACTTTGCCGGCTTCCTTCAGAACGTGGGAAAACTTCAGGAAGGTTGGTAAACTGGGAGTGATCATACAAGTGATCGATTGGTTCCAGCATACCTTTCAATAAGGAATTTCTCCTGCATAACGTGAATTCCATGGCAGTGATCATTATTGAGGTATTTGCAATTACTAGCTTATTGCCAGGTATATTTAGCATTTTATTTTCATTTTATTCATAGCCCCCGAAAGTATATAACCAAGAAACCTTTCCTGCTGTGAACACTTGAAGGTATAAAACGAAAAATCTCCAAGTAAGAAGAAATTCCCTCGCTTGCACGAGGTGGACAGCAGCAACTCTGAGCTCGCAGAAGGCGTGAAACCTGTTTTTCTTTGTTTGGTCGTGCCTGCTTCGGGCACCTTGCATGATAAGGGACTTTGCGATGAAAAAAAGTAAGGAAAAGCGAAAATTTGCGTTTGTTCTCTCGATGAACACCCGGTGGAGGTTTAGCTCCTTGTCCTCTCCAGATTGCAGCTTCATCTAGAAATTTCTTTTCTCTGATTACTCGCTGAAACAGGTTAAAAATGAGCGTCATCTCATTATTTAACTCTGACAAGGCATTGTGCCTCCGTATCTCGAGCAGCACTATAGCGGCACTTGTCTGTTCCCTTGCCCCCGTGTGAGCAGCGCGCCGCATAGACCTACGTAATAGGAGCAGTCAGACGTTGGCTGGCGCCAAATTAATGAGGAGAGCGCGCGATCACAATAACAGTGCCCTCGGCAGCGGCTGGGAGTGTTTTCCTTGCGGGGCGAGCGGCAGAAGCGCGCGCGGAAGCAAGAAGGCAGCGCGAGCTTCTTGATGAACTTGCTGCGCGGGGGTTAACGAGATCCAATTAGGCGATTAATTATCCATGCGCGCGACGCGCGCGAGTAAGGCACCCGCCCGGCTCGATCTCAATCGGCGCCCGTCCTGTAATTAGCAAATAAAGCGCCTGTAATTAGTTGTCACTGGAACGCGGGACACGTGGCTGCGCCTTGTTTTTCCTGCGTGCCATCCCGTAATGAGCGCGGAGCAGCATCATTTCAGTCTAACGTGCTAATTATAAAGGAAGAGCGCGAGGTGCGATAAAGCAAACAGCGGGACCACCGAGCATCGGCAGCTGTTCGAGGGACGAGGCTGCGAAAATTGCCTATTCAGGAATCCGGCGCTCAACAGCACAAAGCCGGCTCTGACGAGGAGAAGTACTACATCGCGGGTCAACGTTCCGGCGCCGGAGCTGTCTCTATATCGTCCCCGACATCGGCGGGGGCTGCTGCTCGCGCGCAACTGGAGCACGCCGGTCGCGGAAACACGCGCCCGTTGGCCGGGCTGCCGCCAGCAGAAGCGTGGGAACCGCTCGTATCGCGCCGATGGAGGCTAGTCGGCCTCAACGGCCCGCTCGGCACACGGTGCGAGCCCATACACCAACTGGTAGTCCGATGCCGTTGGATAGCAACACTGATGCCTCACTCATTTTCTTCATCTCCTCTTCGCATTCAGATTTCACCGCATATACCACCTCAAGCGAGCATGGTATACCGGTCCTTGGGCCACTTCCAGGAATGGCTTTTCCATCTCTTACTTTCTATCTTTTTTTTTTTTTTTTGTGCGAGATGTAGTAGCATCCCTGCGCGGGCGAGAAATGCGTTGTCAGTGCACGTTAAAGAACCCCAGGTGGTCGAAATTTCCGGAGCCCTCCACTACGGCGTCTCTCATAACCTTAGTTGCTTTGAGACGTTAAACCCCATAAACCAAAATCAAACCAAACCAAATACGTATTTGTGCGCGATAGCGGTGTCAGTAGTACAAGAGCTATCTGCATAAACAGGAGAAGAAGGATCTTGTTGAAGGATTCCTTTTATATTAACACGTTCACTGCGTAGCCCCTTATCATAGTTTTGATCTCTGTGCGTCGTGGCCCACCGGTGGGTCACCTGATGCTTCCCTCGGGTGCGGCGTGACCACGGTGTAAGAATAATTACACCGTGGGCGTGACACACCGGTGGGGCACACTTCTGAACCTATTTTTTCCACCTGCTTAAAGATGGCGCTACTGGCATTTTGCAACATGTATGCTAGCGCAGAAAGTCATCTCGTGGTTGACTTGGCCCGTGCATTTCCAGGAAGTTGCTTTACCTGGGGCCGTATTCTATAAGAATCCGTTGTCCATTTTCCGCTCCGTTTCGCGTGACGTAAGCGTGACGGAATCATCAGAAGAAAGCAGCAGTCGACCAATCACAGAAATGAAAGGCAGCGGATACTCGCGTTGACGATAGCCTTCGCCATTCGTTGCGTGCTCCGGTTCAATATTGGCTGCAAGGTGCATCCAATAGTGAGGTCCGGTCGCCAATGAGCCAATAGTCAGGTCGCTTTCCACGGACTTTGAACAGCACGGCTACGTCACCGAACAATAATTACCTGACGTAGAGGACCAAATTGATCATAAAAACAAAATGGATAATGGATCCTTGTAGCATACGGCATCTGGAGAATTTATCGAGTCATTTACTACCGCGACTCAGCTCGCTTCATCCCCAGTGAACGCGACTGAAGCACATTCTCAAGGATGTCCTTGAAAAACGGCGCCCTTTCTCTCTACAAAATTTCTGCTTTATGTAACTAGAGCGCGGCCAAGAGTTTCGGTCGTTCTGGTCCGAACAAGTGCCAGAGGCGCTTGTTGCTTTCGCGCCCTCGATTCTTCTTTCTTTTCCTGGGCATGTACAAGTTTCCACAATAAAGAGTTTGCGTTTTGAAGCCGTTGCCTGCTACGTTTACTACCAACCGACCAGCTCCCCTTTGTGGGGCAACGCCTCGTGACTCTGCGTTTCAGCATTCACTAAGCACCAAGACTCAAGAACAAGACCTCAAACTCGACATTTTATTGAAGTACTTCCAGAATAATTTTCCGAAAAAAAAAAAACAGTTCAAATCACAGCATTTGCAACTAAACGTCTGACGTGCCACCACCTCACGATGTCTAAAACGCAGTCTATGTTCAGGAGTTCTACTCGTGCAGAAGATTGAAACATGGCAAGCACATAAATGGCCTTCCCGCGCAATTTGCGCAAAATCTAACAACTTTCTTCGCCATTACCCTTGCCTGCTCGGAGCTTCTTCGAGCTCTCAGCGATGCGTAGCATCCAGTACATCTCCTTCGGACAGATCGTGCAGGTCCATCCGCCTTTTGCAGCGTATGGGCGCGCTTTGTTCCGCGTGTCCTTTCGGTCTCAATCTGAGCTGTGGCGCAGAATGCGCATGCCAACTGCTCGCGGATTTCGATGATTGGCGACGTTTTACCGTCCACCATTGAACGGACAACCCATGCGTTCACAACTGCAGTCCCAACGATGAGCTCCACCGCAGCTTTCCTATACCACTTGGGCCCTTTCCGTAGGCAGGAGTAGTAGGACGTCATTTGGTCACTGTAGTCTACAGCCTTTTTCGCCGCGTTGTAGTCGAGGACTGTGCGCGGTTTCATGCATGGCTGACCCTTTCTCGTTTTTTTTCTTCCGGTATCAACAAGGCTGGCGTCATGCTCAGCAACCCTTGTCATCATGAGAACGGGCCGTTTATCCAACCACTTCAGCACCTTTACGCCGTTGTGGGATTCAAGACCAACGACTTCCTCTTTTTTTTACTGTAGCTTGTGTAACTTCTTTCGGGAGCCCCTTTCGGTTCGATCGGAGAGTTCCACATAAAAATCGATCATCTTTCAACAGGCGCAAGCGGCATGCTCGCGTAGAAGTTGTCGACGAAAAGTATGCGACTACAGCCGGTGAAGCCAGCCATCAAATTTACTACTACTTCTTCGGCATGCCTCATACCCGCTATGGCGCCAGATTTTCCGGCATATATTTGCACTTTCAATGTATAGCCTTCCTTCGTGTATAGCTAGACTCCATACTTGCGGGCTTTACCAGGGATGTATTGCCTAAAGGCGAGGCGCCCACGCCACGGAATCATCGTTTCGTCAATGACAATATCTTTGCCTGGCTCCAACACTGAGCAGAAATAGCGATTCATTTTTTCCATCAAGGGTCGAATACGATAGAGACGATCCTGCTGTGCGCTCGGTTCCTCGTTATCTGCGAAATTCCAGAACCTTAGTAGCAGCAGAAACCGATCGCAGGCCATGTTCTGGCGAATGCAGTTTACGCCGTACAGATCGCTTCTCGCCCAGTAGTGCTGCAGACTGGGAAGCCTTACTAGACCCATGCAGATCAGTACACGAACGAACACTTTCATTTCTTGCACGTTTGTCTCAGTCCATTTCTTCACGCGCGATTTCTCTTGTATTACGTTCGAGTCTATGTACTGCTTCGCATACCTGTTTGTCTCATGAACCATCATGTCCCAAATGTCATCAGTCAAAAAAAGAGAAAACAAGCTGAGAGCATCATTGCTAGTCGGGAGGTTATTAGCACAGGAGGGCTCGAATACGACATCGCTCTAACTCTAGTCGTTATCGCATTCCAGCTTTCGGCAGGTAATGCAACCTCAACATCACCATTTTCCGAATCCTCAGATACCGCTCCTCCGCAGACGCTTGACTCACCATCCCACAGTTCAGAAGAACTTTCCAATAAGTCTTCGAGGCTGTCATCGTCGCTGCTTGAACACTCAACGTTCGCTGGAGCAAAATTTGTGCCGCATGAAGTGGATGGCAATGTATTTGGGCTGCCGTGTGTCCCGGCGGATCCGTTTCCACCGCAGGGTCTTTTCGTCTGGTTTTCTGTACCTCCGTGGAATTTTTGACAGTCCATCACGATTTTTGAATGCTCGTAAAAGATGGAAAGCACAAGGATGAGGACCACGACGCTTGGCACTGCGAGTGAGCCAAGTTACTGCGAATAGGAGACTAATTCTTCAGCTGAGCTCTTGCACACATTGTGAGCGCTTTTCAAAAGTACATTGCGCATGTGGAAAGCGCCCGAACAAAAGACTGGAGCGGGTAGCTGGAACATTTTCTGCGCCGTTTCCTGATAGCCGTCAGCTTTATTATTAGACGCATTGCAAGCGCCAATGTCAATAAATACAGGCGCGCTTTATATCTCTACCGCCATCTGTGATATGATAGTTGAAACGCATTTCCATGCATTTGTGGAAGCATATCGTCGCCGCACAGCAAGAAATGCCTCGTTGTTTGCGCCAGCACGGCTGGACTGCGTTGCGTGACCCACCGGTGGGCCACGACGCAGTGAACGTGTTAAGGAACCATTCAGAGTTAAGCACGGCAGTTTAATTCCCAGTGTCAGCATGACGTTCTAGAAGCCCACAGCGGAGGTCTGAGTGGTGCGCTTGCCATGTGGCACATCTGAGATAAAAGGGACCAGAAGAATAGAGGGATTGATATCGTAAATAACGTGGGGATTGCACATGGATGATAGTTGTTATAATCCAGTATAGTACAAAGTACATGCGGTGTGTTGATCCTGATAAAAAAAACATGGCAACTGTTAAACTCTTTCAAACCTTAGATTGGTTTTGGTTTTAACTGCAATTAACCTATTAGCGGTAATTAATTTGGGTCGCTAAGGGGCACAGTGCATTTGCACTCAGCCTAAGCTTTCCAACTGTATATGACTCGATGCTATAGCGCAAAGTTTGATTTTAACTGCATTCAACTGAATAACACTAATTTGGCCCAGTAATTAGTTGACATAACTGCATAATTAACCAATGGTCTAATCTCACTGTTGATCACGTGACATATGATATCATCATCATCATCATCATCATCAACCTGACTACGCCCACTGCAGGGCAAAGGCCTCTCCCATGTCTCTCCAGTTAACCCTGTCATTTACCAGCTGCGGCCACTGTATCTCCGCAAACTTCTTAATCGCAGTTTAGATCTCTCGAAAACATCTCATTTGCTCGAAAATCTCTTTTATTCCTTGAACATTATCTGCAAAGACCTTGTCAATACGGCGTTCGCTGCCTGGGATGTCGGTCAGAGGTTTTGCAGCTGACGTGAACGATAGTGGTGCCCGCGGCGGTCAGAGAGACCAGTTCCTTTCGTTTCTTCACTGCTTCGAGCACTCGGTGGCGGCTCCTAGCAAGCGCCGGTGAACGCCATTCGACCCGACTTAGTGCTTCCGGCAGAACATCAACGAGGCGGAACGAAAACACTACAGTGTAAAGGCGTTACACATAACGGTGCCGTCAACGGAGTGCTATTTAATTTCGAAGTAGCGCCAAAGGTAAGAATGTCCGATCTAAATGAATACCTCGTACGAACAAGTTCCACCCGTGGTCAACAAAAGGAGAAGTCTATGAGAAGCGCATTATTTTACAACAGATTCTTTGAGTGGCTCTAACTGAAGAAAGCGCATGTAGTGAGAGCCTGACACATACTGCGAGCCACTTCGTTGAAAACTCCACACTACGTCGTAACACTCATTCGCGAATAATCTCATTCGCGAATGATAGCCAGTGGTGCTTGGTGAAGAAAAATTCAAATACTACAAA
The DNA here is from genome assembly GCF_055824585.1 of Amblyomma mixtum. Taxonomy (NCBI): domain Eukaryota; kingdom Metazoa; phylum Arthropoda; class Arachnida; order Ixodida; family Ixodidae; genus Amblyomma; species Amblyomma mixtum. The sequence goes on from NC_143014.1 coordinate 78,700,110, forward strand.
GCACTGTGAATTTATAAAGTTTGGAACCGTATCGTACCATCGCAAATGTGTTTAATTGCATTAAAATCCATTTTCAGGGCAGTCAGGCAAAAAAAGGTGTTATAATAATAATAATAATAATAATCTTTATTTGTGTCGTAGGGTACACGGTCGACACTGGAGGCCGGCAGATAAAAGCTGTCAGAAACGGCAGCTTGACAGAGCCGCAGGCCCCCATGCACTTGGCAGCAGTACAGTGTCAATGCTTATATGCAAAATGTGATCTGAGGTATAGAGGCACTTTTTGAGACATGGTAATATTAGTGTTGGCGGACACCAGAAAATAGGCGAATCATGCTAACTAGTAAACGGACTGACTAATTTCCAGTAATTATACCTTTTAACTACTACAGATCAATGCGCCAGGTTGGAAAAGGAGGTCTGTACCTGCCCATTAGTAATGCCCATTTTTAGTGTTTAGAATTTCGAAAACGTGATTACCCTTGACGCAGCGGCTCAGCAAACTTTAACAATTTCTCGCCCAATTCGAAAACAGCGCACCTGCGGTGCGCGCACTTCGCGTCACTCACTGGCGCACATCTCATGCAAACATTCTCTGCCCCGCCTGCGCAGGACTGCTCAGCGCTGCTCGCTGCTCCAGCCGAGACAGAGTAGAGAATGTCCCGTGGAACGTGCATCAGGGAGCGCTTCGATAAACGCCGCTTTGCGCACACCGCGGGTGCGCTCTTTTCGAACTGCACGAGAAATGGTAAAAATTTGTTGAGCCACAGCGGAGAGGGCAGCTACAGTTTCGAAATTCTGAAAACTGATGAAACCATTACAAATGTCCAGCAACAGATCTCTAAATGAAACCAGGAGCCTATCTGTAATAGCTAAAAAGCTTCAGAATTCAGTTGTTCAGTTCCCTGGTTAGCATGAATCGCCTCTTTTCTCGTGTCCACTAACACTGGCATTATTATAGCTCAATAAATGTCTCTTCATATAAAAGCCCATTTGAAAAATTTAGTGGCGGGTTACCCTGAAACAATTGTTATAATGTTTTTAACGTCATCGTCATCATCATCATCAGCCTGACTAGTACACTGCGGTGAAGTGGCTAACTTGTACCACATGGTATGGTCATGCCAGAACGACCCAGGTATTGCCAGAATCAATAAGCTAACAATTGAGGACTGGGAGATGGAGCAGTCCAGGTCACACCCGGAAGATCAGCTTTGGCTGGTGAACCGGGGAATAGCGGCGGCAAAAGCCAATAGGCTTCTGGAATGAGGGCCCACCCAACTAACCTCGATTTATTCTATGCATTAAACGTTTCTCTCTCTCTCTCTCTCTCTCTCTATCTTTACAAGATAAACACCAATCCTATATCACTGCCATTAACCCTGTCCTGTGCCATCTGCGGTCACCTTATTCCTGAAAACTTCGTTATCTCATCCGCCCACCTAACTCTCTGTCGCCCCGTGGTACGCTTGCCTTCTCTTCGCATCGAGTCCGTTACCCATAACGACCTTCGGTTATCTTGCCTTCGCACTGCATGCCCCACCGAAGCTCATTTCTTCCTCTTGATTTCGACTAGGATATGTCATTAACCTGCATTTGCTCACTCACCCACTCTGCCCGCTTCCGGTCTCTTAACGTTATAGCCATCATTTTTCATTCCACAGCTTGCTGCATTGTCCTTAACTTAAGCTGAACCCTTTTCGTTAACATCCATGTTTCTGCCTCATAAGTGAGTACCGGTAACATACAGCCGTTGCATACTTTTCTCTTGAGGGATATGGGTAAACTGCAATTCATGATCTGAGAGAACCTGCCATATGCGCTCCACCCCATTCATATTCTTCTAGTTATTTCCCTCTCATCATCTGGATCAGCGGCCACTATTCCTAATCGCCCTCAGTAGATGTATTCCCTTACCACTTCAAGCGCCTCGCGACCCTCTCCTCGTTGCTAACGTATATGTATATAAATTTGAACGCGGTGATTACATTTTGCAACCTGCTTTAAATAGATTAAAAGGCGATTAATTAAGCTTCCTGCAGAATTTGAACAATTATCGAAAAATTCCTGGTATTCCTATCGTTTCCTTGTCGGCGGAACACATTCTGAGTTTCGTTGCAGTCACATCTGTCAACGGCATAACCCGACTCACACGGATGAGTGGACGTGTCAGTACTCGCATCTTGAAACACAGCGCGACTTACAAGTCAGGGATGACATACAGAAAGGATAAAAGCTCTTATCTCTAATGCTGTATCGCGCAAACAAAATGCCCGCTTCTTAATCGACATTCTTCTATGTTCCTCTTCTGCTCCTGCGATTATACTGTTTGGTCAAGCAGAACTATACCGGGTGTTTCAGCGAACACTTTAGAAAATTCCTGAAAGTATTGGGTTCAATAAGGCAAGAAATAGGTGCAGGATCGCACTCTCTGGCCCGGCGGACACAATATGCTGCAAAACCCCTCTAATTATACAGATAATTAACAAAACATCACTAATTAACTTTATAATTATCGTAGCTGGGTGGTTAGTCCTAATTGGAAGTTTGATGTCGTGAACAAGACGATGTCATATCAGTTTTTGAAACGGAGAAAAGCTCAATTTCTAGAGCCCTGCAGCGCGAAGAAATCCGACGCATTTTCCCGCTCGCGACCGAAACTGAGCGCACGAGGAGCGCCGTAAGTATGGCGTAAGCGAAGCGTCCGCTGGTGTCGTGTCGTAATTAATGCAGCGCCCAATTCGAAACACGTGTGGTAACTTTCCTCGCTAGAGAACCTCGGCGTTCAGCTTCGACCGCGGCCAGTGTTATCGACTACTTCGTCGCTCGGAGTAAGGAAAATTATAGTCATCGTCAGTTACGGCAACGTCGATTTCGAGAGCCCTGACGGACGCATCTCCAGGCGTTTTTTTTGTGTGTGCGTGTGCGTGTGTGCGTGTGTGCGTGTGTGCGTGTGTGCGTGTGCGTGCGTGCTCCACTTCTAGCATGGCTGCCCAACGGGCTCGTTTTTGTGCGTCATCGTGAGTTCATTTACTGACTAGGTTGATCATCTGTTTTCTTATAATCGCTGAGCTTCAGGAACTACGTCCGAAAAAGAAAAGCTTTGTCAGCGTGGCAAGGAGAGCTTGCGCGGCAGTGGCTGTGTGCTATCGGGCCGTTGTTCTTGCGGTTGTGGTAGCGTGTGTTAGCTTCAGTTTCCCAATAGAGCACAGTCGTTTGCATTTGAGGTGCTTGTCTTGGAGGTGCGCGTGTGATAAGGCCATTGCAGTGCCAGTGTTTCAAATCACTTTAATGTGTGGAAGTGCGCCTAGGATTAAAACATCCCGCCGCACTGTGTGAAATGTGGGAACGGCCGCGCCAGCGCAACCCCAATACTCCACTGCCGAGAAGGGGGACATTGTGATCGCTTATGTGAGCGCGCAAATGGATGCGGAGCTGGCATCCAGTCTGTATGCTGCCCAACATACTGGTTGTCGAGTGCCGACTCGTCCCACGTCCGTATCAATATTTAATCGATTTAAGTCTACTGGATCAGTTCATGTTCAGAAAACGAGGAGACCAGGGAGCGCGACCGATGATTTTTACATTGATGTCCTCGCGTACGTTTCTGTCAAGCCAGAAGCAAGTGTCAGGGAAATCGCCAAGGCGTACGGAACCAGCCCGGCATCCGTTTGGAGGTCACTATCATGGCACAGCTACCACCCCTATCATGTGCGTCTTCATCAGGAACTAAGACCGAGTGACTTTCAGAAACGGCTCGATTTTTGCAACTGGTGCCTAATTAAATGCCATGAAGACCCGGAATTCCTGCACAAAGTTTTTTTGGACAGACGAGGCCCTATTTTGCGGGGACTCCAATGTCAACTTGCACAATGCGCATTTTTGGTGGGCACATTGGCTACGTCAGCACAAGCATCAAGTAAGATGGTCAGCAAATGTTTGGTGTGGCATTCATGACAGCCGTATTGAAGGTACTTACTTCATCTACTTAATCCACCCTGGGAAAAAGTACACAGACTGCGTCCTAAAAGGCACCGCCGGGCTGAAAAAAAAAATGTGGTTTCAGCATGACGGGGCCCCGAAACATTTTTTTCGTTCCGTGGTGCAATTCCTGGAGAGCACCTTTCGCAACCAATGGATTGGGTGGGGGAGAACAGCAGTGTGGTCTCCAAGATCGCCCGATTTGTCACCACTGGATACCTTCCTCTGGGGATACGTTAAGAACGATGTTTTCAATTAGGACCCAACGAACCTCGAAGACCTAAAGGAGTGTATCAAGATATCAATTGAAAAGATTCCCCGAGAGATGCTCATTTCTGCTGTGGATTCTATCAAAGACGGCATACTATTGTGCATCGCAATGGACGGCAAACATTTTGAACTCATGGTGTGAAAACGACTTCTTTTCATACCCCATATACTAGTTCTTTCCTGGAGTGTCCAAGTGGGGCTGCAACCAACTAAATCCATAAAAGGTACAAATTTCATTCATTCTTGTTTGTTATGCAACTAGAAAGTGCTAAACATCTGCGGACAAGGTTTCCTAATTAAGCACTAGTACTTCTTACAGCATGGGACGCGCCTCCTGTATACTTTCTGTGCCTGGGCGAACGCTCTCCTCAGGCCGTCGGGCGCCGACTCCGCCGCCGCTCGCGGCTGCCGCTAGGAGGCGCTGTGTGAGTAGAATACGTCGCTCGCGGCGGGTGCCTCGATGCCTCTATGCTCGATGCCCGCTCTTCTCGAGGATACGAGAACCTAGGCTACTGCTTATCGGCCGCGCGCAGTACGATTCTTATTTCTTTTTCAAGGATCAGACTGGGCGCACTTCTGCCGTGTCATTTTCAGCTGCAGAGCCAACCATTACGTTCATGAAGATCGTTTATTGGTGGTTCGTGCTTCACGATATCAGCAACACGACGCAGCACATACACAAACATTTTCCGGATGCTCGCCAATTCGACGACAGTGCTGATCCGCGGGTTGAATGGCTTGCAGTCACTTTCCCTATGTATTTACAAGGGCTAAAAAAAGATCTGGGCATACCCGTGAATTTCTCAGAGACGAAACCTATCAGACAAACAGGCAATTCTGATCACTCCCCGCCGTGGTGGCTCAGTGGTTACGGCGCTCGGCTGCTGACCCGAAAGACGCGGGTTCGATCCCGGCTGCGGCGGCTGAATTTCGATGAAGGCGAAATTCGTGTCCCGTGTGCTGTGCGATGTCAGTGCACGTTAAAGAACCCCACGTGGTCGAAATTTCCGGAGTCCTTCGCTACGGCATCCCTCATAGCCTGAGTCGCTTTGGGACGTTAAACCCCAATAAACCAAACCAAGTTCTGATCACTACCTATTCCACAGTGGTGTGTCAAATATCTGCTCACTGAAGAGAAATTCTTTTTCGTCCTGACCCGAAAATTCAACAGCGATCCAATTGAATCCCTGTTTGGTAGTTTGGAAATGTCATCCGGGTGTAACGAAATGTTGGATGTTCGGGCTGCATTGTCAGGTCTCGAAAAGCTACTGAAGACCGGGATCGCTGCGTCTAATTCAGCATCCAATATTGCCCACAAAGAATGTGCTTTGATATCAAGACTCGTACCCGCTGGCGTCCTTTCTTCTGCGCACCCAACTCCTACTCTAGCTCCAAAGCCTCCCCAGACGTTGACTGTGCAAGCAGCGCCAAAGCTGTCGAGAGCAAGATTGGTGCTTCAGAGGCTTACTACCACAATTTCGCCACAGCACTTGCCATCGCTTCAGATCTCGGCTACCGCTTATGTGGGCGGTTACATTGCACGAGTTGTTGGCGAGCATATGGATTGCGAGAACTGCCTTACTTTGTGTACGAAGCCGGTTAGCAACCAGCCACTCCTTCAGTTAACCCGCAGTCAAGACCGAGGTGGGCTGCTCTACCCGTCAGATCAACTTCTTTTCGTTCTCGATTCATTAAAAACTTTTGCGGACCGGGCCCTGCAGGACGATCAGACCTTGGAAAAGCCTCTCACCACATTAGTAGAGCACGCTGTCAAAGCTTTTTGCGCTTCAAAGTTGCCGAAGTGCAAGAGCGCATCAACTAGCACAGGCTTAAGCTCATGAACCTTATATCGGCTCGTTTCCGGAGGCCGCTTTTCTGCAACTACGCATTCAATGTCAGTGAAAAGCATGACGTAGTTAAACATTTTGCAAAAAAGCCCCTTTCGCGAAAGTACGCGAGGCTCTGAGGATGGCGTACGTTTTACTGCCATGTGTGAGTTAGCCTCCAAAATAAATACTTCTTTTTTCGATTTTGAGTAAGTGTTGACTCACAACGCACTGATATTGAATATATGAACCTCGATATCTAAGCAGCGTTATGTGCAGGCAGATGATGCAGCGTCTCACGTTACATAACTGGTGGCTCTGACAGCAGGGCGCATTTTTCGCGCGTACCATAAACGCTCAAGTTGAGCATCAACGATGCGACTCGAGACACCATGCAGTCTTGCAGGAAGTGCGCGGCAGTTCAAATGATGAAACCACATGGCAAAGCTCCACATTTTCTGGCGCCAACTCTGGCTTCGGTGGGGACAATGGTAACTCTCAAAAACTTTACGAAGGAAACGCAGGATCAGGTACCGCTTTGTAAGCAGTCTAACGGCTTTACGTGCTACTTACATGAGTAAACAACAGCACGGAACGGAGCTCTTTCAGAGCCCAAGCTTTCAGTATTAGCTGCTGCCAAGCACTGCTTTCAAATAACGACCCCCAGACAAGCGAACTTAAAGGTGACAGAACCATTTTCCACGCAGTGGATTTAAGCAGGCGCGCGCTGTCATATCAGCGCAGCAGACGACGCGCGAGCGCATTGCACAGCAGTAGCCGCGAAAGACACGACTAAAATGGTCCGGTTACCCTTAGCGACAAGTGCTTCCGAGCTCCTTGTTAAAAAAGTTTTGATTGTACTTGAAACAACACGAATGCAGTCGAAAACTCAACGACAGAACAGCTGCGAACGGTCTGCGTTTCTATCAGCGACGCGCGGCAGTGATCCTACTCCGGTGGCGGCGCATGGCGGAGAAAGGCTGTACTAGCCCCGACGGCGGGCTGCCATTGTTCGCCTCTCGTTCTCCCAGGCACAGAAAGTATAGAGGAGGCGCTGGTCTGATCTAGCACACGGCAATAGTACTGAGCCAGACTATACGGAGCACCTTAGTGCTAAAATTGCAATGTTTTCAGTTCGAATCTTGTCATCTACAAAGTCATTGTAATTTATTATAGCAGTCAAGCCGATACCACATAAAAGAAATAGACGCTTGACAGAAATAATGCAATGCATGTCGATACACCGGCACAGTTTAACATGGAACAGTAATCTGCACACTATCACAGAAGACTTTCTTTATCCCTTTCACGAAGCTAGTGACAAAAATAAAAAAAAGATAAAAACACTCTTTCCGGAGTTAAACTGACAGACAGAGCGCCAGGTGTGCTTATCAGTGTTCCCAAAAGCGACGGCCGCGTAGCAGACGATCACTATAATTTGTCTACTCCAAGCGACGAAGCAGTCGATAACGCCGGCCGCCGTCGAAGCTGAACGCCGAGGTTCTCTAGCGAGGAAAGTTAGCACACGCGTTTCAAATTGGGAACTGCATTCATTATGACACGTCACCAGCGGACGCTTCGCTTACGCCATACTTCCGGCGCTCCTCGTGCGCTCAGTTTCGGACGCGTGTGGGAAAAAACGTCGGATTTCTTCGCACTGCAGGGCTCTAGAAATAGTTTTTCTCCGTTTCAAAAACTGAAATGACATCGCCTTGTTCACGGCATCAAACTTCCATTTGGGACTAACCACCAAACTACGATAATTAAAAAGTTAATTAGTGGGTTTTTGCTAATTACCTGGATAATAAGAGGGTTTTGCAGCATATTGTGTCCGCCGGGGGCAGAGAGTGTGATCCTACACCTATTTTTTCACTATGCTGAACCCAATATTTTTAGGAATCTTTTAAAGTGTTCGCTGAAACACCCGGTATAATTATCTCACAAGTTAACCGCGGAAGGCCAATATATTGGCCACCTCAACTACTAACGTGGGCTCCGCAACCTCTGGCGCGGTTTTGTTTCTACATCTGCGGGCGTTGTCCTCAATATGAACATGGTACAAACCGACTTTGGGATACCAGGCAAGATGTCTTGAACCATTAATTTTGTTAGGAGGACGTGCGCCCCCAAAAATAAATAATCAAAAATAAAATTTTAACCCGTAACTGCCAATCATAAAAAAAAATAGACACGCAGGAAAAGATTCGACTGGCGAAAATGTATTAGAAACAGATTCCCATCGGCTGCACAAGAAGCCCGAGTTTCTGCACGGGCTTCCTTCCTTTTATTTAGGCGCATCCTCAGGCAGTCCTGATCTCAGTATCTTAAAACGCAAGCAGAAACTGCACCAATGGCCAAGTCGCTGAGCAGACCACTAGGATATTTAAGAAGATGACACACTTTGAAACAGCCCTCATAATATGGCTCCTTGGGCACCGAGAAGTTTGGCGCAACAAACTTTGCGCATGACCTCGCCCATGACTTACTACCCCGGGCTCCGTCACGGAATGATCATAACTACGATGTATCACTCTAAACTTTGCTGAAATCCTACAGAACTACAGGCTAGAACGATAATAATTTCTCAAACCCTCGAAACCACAAGAAGGAAGAAATATCATTCAGAACCAAAACCTATTACACCCATAAATTCGTCCACATCTGGAATCCGGAACTTTACAGACCACAACGTCAGCATTGTGGAGAAATCGCAGATCCCGACTACGTGCTATGGGCTGCCAAAAAAAAAAAAAGCCCTATTACCCTTCTGTTCCCCCAGACCCAACCAGTGGGACGCCATCCCGCTTAACGCCGGCCCTGAGGGTAGTTATGGCTCGTAAAGAGGGCCGCCTTACAGCAGCTTAGAACAATGGGATCCTGAGAGACTCCAACCAAGTGGTTCATGCTGGATTTTGTCAATAAAAGTTTTCAGCAACGACAACCACCCGTGTATTTTATCGTGCTACCTTCATCTTCTTTGTCTCAACTTTCTCCTCTTCGTTTTTCCCAGGCTCACATGGAAAGTTTATCTTCCTGCCTGCGAAGCCGTGTATGTAGTGTACGTTATACCTGGTTACGTAGGCTTATGAATCCATGGGTGGTATTTAAAATTATATCAGCTGTGCAACGCACAAAGTGTCCTCGAGAAGTGCGTGCAGGAAATTCGGCCCCCGAGAATCTAGCGAGCGATCAGCCTGCACCTTCACAGACCGCCAACTTACGCCTCATCACGCCCGAAAAGGAACCTAGGTGTTGAGAAGTTCGGCAAACTATGAAAGAATGAGTTGAATTCTCATCACAGCTGTTTGGCCAACAGCATGGCAGAAATTTAGTCAACCATGCAAGCACACTGATGGCAAGAAAGAAAAGCAGTTAGAGCTGGTGAACGTATTTTAATCTCTTTTCACAATATTCTGGAATCTTTGACTGCTGGTCGGCTTTATTCAAACTGCTATAAATCAGGAATTTTTGGAGTCCGTCTCATCTCATTAACTCTGATTATCAGTTGGAGCCGCTCCCTCAGGTGCCTTCTGTCCATTCTTACTTGGCAGTCTTGCGCTTCCCCCGGCTGCTTGGGTGAGACTTCGGCCGATGGACTTTCTTCCGTCCCTTCCTTTGGGTGTTGTCGTCTGAGCCAGCGCTGGTCGAACGGTGGCGGCGCCTCTTCCCAGCACGCTTGCCAGCGGTGCTGCGGGTGGAGGACCTCTTTCGCGACCGGCGGCGAGAACGAGAGCGCCTACTCTTGCCTCCCCTGCTTTGCGACCCCTTGTGGCTTGTAGCACGGGGCTTGGCGGCCCCTCCAGAGTCCAGTGATTTGGTATGGGTCCGACGGCTTCGACCACTGCGGCGCGCGCTCCTGTCCCTGATATCCGATGGGGAGACGGAAGAGGGGCTTGGAGAGCGCGTGATACGGGACGCAGCACTGGTCGACGGCCCAGCCTCGTTGCTGCCTGTTATGTCCGCTGCCTGTTTAGCCAAACGGATATTGGCAACGGAAAGTGCCTTCTTCAATTTCGACTTGGGTTTGCGACGAGCTGTCATCGCCCCCGTGGCTTTCTTCATTTCACCCCCTTCAGGGGCTCCACGGGATGTTCCCGCTTCATCAGTCGACGAGTCGACCTCGACTGGAGCTACCTTGGGCGCCTTGCGGGGTCGACTTCGCTTGGGCTCGAGGGCCTCTGTTTCTTTTGCGTTCCGGTCTCGCTTCGTGGCTTTCCTTGAACTTCCGCGCTTGTTATTCATGGTGACGTTAGACCAGCCTCGGCGGGCGAGTTATTTCTGATGAGGTGTTTGAGACAGCCCGGTAGAGGCGCAGGAGAGCCAGGGTCCGGATTATTCTCGGCTAATCACGGAAAGCAGCTCACCCAAGTGCGCTTCAGAGGGGTCTTCCAGCGGATGGCAGCCGTGGGCGCTGGAGATCTTTGCGGGGAGCCTCAGGCTTCGCAGTCATGCCGCGCCGCTCTTCCGCTGACGACGCATGCCGGGGACTGGCGACTCCCTTGGCCAGTCGGCGCAAGTCGCCGGGGAAGGGGGAGCGACCGGTGAAGGCCTGGGCGAGCGTTCCAACTGAGGCCTAGCAGGGCTCTACTGCGCGTGGCACGAGAGCGCTGCTGCCTTCCACATGCTCATCTTCCTTCCCTTGCCCTCCTGTTGTGGCGCATGCTGATAGCAGAATATGCAACCAGTAAAAGTGCTCAAATCACCAGGTTTATTTAGACGCTTTTGAAGGATCGAAACAAAACAATGGCAAATAAAAGGGCCTGTTCCCAGCAGTGCCGTGCAGGAAATTACATGTCTGTCTCATTAGTATTGTGATTCGAGGAAGGAGTTGGCCCAGCCCTGTTACGCCCAGAAGACGAAGAGAGCAAAGACAATCTGAGTACTCTATAGCGTGTACCTGGGCAAACATAATACTACTGCAGTTTAATGGGCTACTTCAAAGGCACCACAACAGCAGATTTCTCTCTCAGCCGCTACAACTTGGAACTGTCACCGCAAAGTGATATGGTTTTCAGTATCGGGATACATAAAAACAGGCGCATTCAATGACTGGAACACTGTAGGTTTTCAACTGCGCTTCCAGCAAAACCGTTGGAGTATCGGAGACCTTGGACACTAAGGTTGCTATTAAGGCGGCGAAAAATTGATTATATAAAATTCGGTTGTTGGTGCCTATGTTGGTCCCTAAGCCGTGCTGCCACCGAGTCGTGTCGCATCATCGGCAGTCTTTTAAAGGGTGAAGTATTTGTGGTGTTTGGCGTTACGCAGTTTTGACTCCAACATGAAGCAGTGCTTTAGCGTACTTCAACTGCTCACCGCCTGCTTCTGTTCCTCTCCTATCGGCGCTGTCTGTTGCCTCTTCGCGCAGCGTACCACTGCAGCTGTGCTCCCCTTCCTCTCCCCGCCGCGCTCTTTTTCTAGCGCTGGATTATATCTCGCGTCGGCACACAGGCCGCTGGAGCAGCTGCGCCAATGCCTGATCCCTCGCTCTTGGCGCTCCACCTCTCAGGGCACCGCATTCCCATCGCTGTTTCGCCTACTTCCCTTCCCGAACAGTAGGTATCGCCATGCTTCGCACTGTTTTACTCTGTCTTACTCTCTTTCGCTGAGATGTAGCACTAGCTGCTGGTGCAGCAAGAAAAATAAAAAAGAATGGAATATCGGATTCCAAGGAATAAAATGAGGGTTTCAGGAACACCCACCGCAGTGGCTCATGTGTATAGGACGTTCGGCTCATGAAGCCGAAGAAGCGTGTTGAAATTCTGGCCAAGGCGGCCGCGTTTCGATGAGGGCGAAATGCAAAAGGCGGCCGTGTGCTGTGCGACGTCAGTGCACGTTAAAAAAACCCCAAGGCGGTGGAAATTCCTCCGCGGAGCCCTCGACTATGGCTTGTCTTTCTTCCTTCTTTCCCTCCCTCGTTCGCCCCTTTCCTCACGTTGCGGATGCGGTGTCTATCGAGAGTTGTACTGCGCCTTTCCTTTCCTAATAACCAATTGTTATTACTATCATATTGCGAGAAGACATTCAAGAAGCTTCCTGGCATGAGCGACAACCCTCGCGATTCTGAGGCTAGTTGATTTAACGTGTAGGGTGAGGGGCGTGCTTCGCTTTGCTATAAGCGCTGAGTACGATCGAACTAAATGCAGGACATAGAGAAAACTTCGTTGATATGTGCTTAGTGATGAGTTCGTATGTTCCCTTTTACAGCGGCGACTATAAGTGCGACGCGTCGGGTGCAGTGTCTTGAAGCGACACATGGGCCATGACAGACGACGTGTGGAGTGTTCTCGATTTTCTCCGGCCGTCTGTCATTAAAATTCCTTTCTTTCTGTCTCCTCCATAAAATATGATCGCCACGGCCGGGATCGAACCCATAACCTTGAGGCCAGCAGCCGAATGCCAAAGCCACTGAGCCATCGTGGAAGGTCGAATTGACGCGTAGATCTGAATATGAAGATGGATACAGGACCCCGGCTATCACGTAGGATGTTGTGAAGGTGTAGGTTGCGCAACCACGGGACGAACCACGAAGAAAGACACAGAGACACACACAAGACACACACGTACGAGAACCAGTGTGGATGCTACAAACGTTAGCATATTACACAGATCACAATGCTGCACTCATTATCTTCGGAAAATACTAAACAATGTATCAACAGTTGATAATTAAAGATTGTCAATTGTAATGTGCCACGTTACTGACGCGGAGTTCTACAAGGTGCACTCATTTAAATGGTGCTCCTTCCTAGATGCTCTCCTGGGCGCGGTGTCGTCATTTCTGTTCTCCGCGCAAATGCGGTTGTCTGATGTGCGTTCCCTCTACATGGTTCGCTTGTTCTTTAATGATCGCCATTAGGGGAGAAAAGCTGCTCAATTTTCAATATTCAATATTCCGCCATTCTATTGAACAAATAGCTGTGCGATAAAACATAACTCATTCTTTGGTAGTTTGTCGAACTTCTCACCACCTGGGTTCCTTGTTTTCGGGCGTGATGAAGCGTAATTTAAGTTGCCGGTCTGTGGAGGTGCAGACTGATCGCCCGCTAGATTCTTGGGCGCCGAATTTCATGCACGCACTTCGCGAGCACACTTTGTTTTTGTTCATTGCACAGCTGATGTAATTTTAAATACCACACATGGCTTCATAAGCCTACGTGACCACGTATAGCCTAACTACATACACTGCTTCGTAGGCAGGAAGATAAGCTTTCCATGTGAGCCTGGAAGCATCAAAGAGGAGAAAGTTTCAGTCATTCTGCTATTCTACTTACTTTTTTTTATCGCACATATATTTCCTTGGCATTCACCACCGTACCTTGGCCTATCCCCCCGCGTGGGTATGTGCCATGTTTACTGAGGAGAAGAAGAAGAAAATACACGGGTGGGTGTTGCTGCTAGCTCTGCGTCCCAAAATTTTAGATTTAAATATACTCCATTCTCTGTACATGAGTGCGTTTGTATCCGCTATGCACCCTGGCCAATCCCCCGCCGTGGGTATGTGCCATTCAGCCCGAGGACATCATCATCAAAATGTTTACTGACGAAACGCAGCATGATCCCCGTGGTTGGAGTATTTCTGGATCCCTTGCTGGAAGTTCGCATACGGCGGCCCCTTTTTCTTCCCTCACGGCCTGTGTTGAGCAGAATGGTGTTCCACTGGTTAGTGGTGGCGGAACGGAAGGGAAATAGGGCCTTTTTATTTTTGGCAGCACATATCACGTTTGTACACATTGGTGATTTCTCCACAGTGCCGATATTCTGGCCTGCAAAGGTCCGGGTTCCAGGTGTGGAGGGATTTGTGGGTGTAAAAGGTTTTGGATTGTATCCTTCTTAATGTTATTTCTTTATTCTTGCTTAAAGGTTTCGAGTGTTTGGGAAATTACTATCGTTATAGCCTGTAGTTCTGTAGGATTTCAGCAATGGTATAGTGTGACTCATCGTAGTTATCATTATGTGACGGAGCCCGGGACAGTAAATAATGGGTGAGGTCGTGCGCAAGTTTGTCGCACCGTACTCCTTGGTGTCCAAGGGACCATATTATGGGGGCTGTTTCAAAGTTTGTAATCTTCTTGAGTATCCTGGTGGTCTGCTCAGCGACCCGGCCTTTGATGTAATGTCTGCATGCGGTTTAAGAGTCTGAGATCACGACTGCCTGAGGACGCGCCTGGATGGAGGGAAGGAAGCCTGTGTGAAAACACGGGCTTCTAGAGCAACCGATGTGAATCCGTTTCTCATTCATTTTCACCAGTCGATATGCTGGGAGGCGGGTGAGATTCTTAATCAGTGGAAGTTTTCTAAGGGGGTACTTGTACCCAAGCCAGAGAAACCTTTGTCGATCGAGAATCTAACACCTGTATCCCTAACCTCATGTGCAGGGACATTAATGGAGCATATAGTGCAGATGCGTCTCAACAACTACATAAAGGACAACAACTTTACATCAGCTACATGGTGGGATTCAGGTCTCACCTCTCCACGCAGGACGTGATGCTGCAGCTAAAACATAAAATTCTGGACGCCCAAACGCGGGAGACGAAAGTCATTCTGGGTTTTGACCTGGTGAAGGCGTTCGAAAACGTCACGCACAAGGCGATCCTGGATAACCTCAGCCACCTGGGAGTAGGCCTGAAAACTTACAACTACGTTAAAAATTTCCTTTCCGATAGAGTGGCGCAAATTCATTTCGGGGAAAGTAAATCAGGATACAAGAGCTACGCAGCAAGGGAGCCTCTGTCCTGCCCCCGATTCTATTCAACATGGCAATGGTCGGGCTTGCAAGCAAACTAGCGGCGATTGAGGGACTCAGTCGCTGCATGTATGCACATGAAATTAGCGTGTGGATTGCCAAGGGAACCGATGGTCAAATAGAGGAAACTCTACAAATGGCCAAAGAAGAAGTTGAAAAATACATAAATGACAGGGGACTTGGATACTCCCCGCAAAAATCGGAAATGCTTTTCTATCAACCCAAAAGTAAATCACGGTCGGATCTCCCGTGGATATTTCCGAAGGCTGATGCACCTGATATCCTGAAGGTGGATAGGATTACAGTTTTAGGGCTGTGCATTGAAAACAACGGGTTTGATGCGGATACATTAAACAAATTGAATATATGCGCGCAACAGACTGTGCGACTCATCCGCAGAATCGCAAATAGGCAATATGGCATGAAATAAACTAATCTAATTAGACTAGTTCAAGCCTTCGTAGTAAGCAATATCGCTTACGTAGCTCCCTTCCTTAATCTCAAGGCGGCGGAGAAGACCAAGCTGGAAGGGATCACCCGCAGAAGTGTCAAGTAAGCTCTGGGTTTACCCATTCGGATCCCCACTGTAAAACTACTAGAACTAGGTATCCATAACACCCTGGATGAAATTTTAGAAGCCATACAAATCTCGCAGTAAGAAAGGCTGTCGGGAAGCATCACAGGCAGGAAGATCCTAGTGAGCCTAGGAATAAACTACGAGAGTCAGCGAGCCACAAAGTGGACTTGATTAAGAGCGTGTGTGATAGGCTAATGATCCCGCCACTATCCCAAAACATGTATCCCGTCCACCACAAGGATCGCAGAGAGAAACGGGCTGACGCCCTCGGCAGGCGTTTCGAAAACTATCCGATAGAAGACGTGGCCCATGTGGACGCAGCTAATTGCAGTGTTAAGATCGGCGAACACGGGCCTGGGAAGAATTAATACCGGGCGTGACTCATCGCAAAGAAAAGATGCGGCGCGGGCTCGCGATAGCAGCGGCGGAAGCAGAGAGGACGGCGGCGGCGGTAGTGTGGCCGAGTCTGTCCTCGGGTCGCCGGACGGTGTGGCGCTGCTCAAGGTCAAGCAGTTGCTGTTGATTGAAAGGCGGCTGTGTCCACGACAGTGGTCTCGTGCTTCGGTCATCCGGCGGGGGAGTTCGAAGACCTTCAGTCACTTGCAGAGAGACTGCAGGAGACTCCTTTCCCGCGGAGGCAACGCACAGAAGACTTGCCGCAGTGACGCATCAGTGTTTGATGACTCTGTCTTCCCCTTCCCATCGACCGAGCTGCGAGAGAGCGAGAGAGCCCAGCACCGCCCCCTGCCGTGGGTAGTACCACCAGTGTCCACATGTGCCCATCTGATTGGACATCGATCTCCGAACTTTATTCCCCAGTCAGGGATCTGGGGAATCCGTAGCCTATTTAACGGGATGTTGTTTGGTGATCGAAGCACTCCCATCTCGACTGCAAATATGTAAAATAAGCCTTCTGTACAGTTTCCTCCATAGCGGAGTTCGACACCATCCTTCGGAGCCGGGACCTGCGGGGCTGAACGAGCCAGTCGTCTCCAGGACCCACTCCGTCTTCAACAGCGGGAAGGGGAGAATGGTGATAGAGGTAGCCAGCGCTGAAGCACATCACCGAGTCGGCACCTCGATCACGTCGTGCAGTCCCGAAATTGCGGAATAAGCCGCCATCGCGCTCCTAATAGCGGACACGGCGGCTTCAACGATAGTCAGTGAGTCCAAGGTTGCAGTGATGAACTTTGCCGGGGGAGAGGGGGGGGTCTTCCTTTTGATGAAAGGAATCCTTAGTACCGCATCGGACGCACATAGTCTGGACATCTGCACACGCATCCCTGGCTGGAAATGAAGCAGCTCATGAACTGGCTCGAGGTCTTGCTTTCCGAGCCAGTGGGAATTCCGAGAGCCTCACAGACAGGGACGGTCTCATTTGTAACAGAGAGATCGCAAAGCATTACAGACTCAATAGAGCTAAGTACCTCCTGGCCGATAAATCAGTGATAAAGAGTCAGTCCACCTCTTGGCGCCGTCTTCAAACTCATGCATTCCCGAACCCGGTTCTCTGTAGTCTTCATTATCCGGGGCAAGATTCAAATGAGTGCAAGCTTTGTATCAACAAATCAGATCTCACTCATATTCTTTGGAAATGCCCCCTCGCCCCCTTGGAGAGAAAAAAAAAATCGCTTGACCAATGGGAGGCTCTCCTACTCAGCTTCGATCCGGAGACTCAAACAAAGGTCGCTCATCTCGCCAAAGACGCCGCCAGAAGCTAAGACCTTCTGCCGTCGTTTAGGCGAGGGGGCTTTGGAAATAAAGGCTTTTAATCCAATCCAATCACCACTCGAAGATTTGCCTGCGTACTTTTATTTTTTTTTTGCCCGATGATTTGCAGCGACAGCTTCAAATTTCATTTTGAAGCGGTGAAGAGGTGGCGTAGCGGTGACATCACGAAATGGATGTTGGGAATCGTCGTTAGGAATCACCAATATGCGTTAACTTTTGCTCAGTTTAGCGATGTACGCAGCATAGCGCATACGTTGCGTATTTTGTTTGTTTTTAGAGTTCCACATAGCATATACAACAAAGGATTCCATATAATGAGCACTGGATTCCCCCTTTTATTAAATGGCTACTCGAAACCTGTTTGTACTCCCCCGCCAGCCTGTCCTGATCGGGCCCCACTTAGGTTAAGCATGGCACCACCAACATAAGGATGCAACCAAAAAAAGGATCTTTATGAAAGAAATAATGAAAAGGACTGGACCATTGCAGACATCAATCCTAGATTTTTTTGGTCGGTTCCTTCCTACCTTGGAGCCGCAGCTTCCATCCAATCAGGCCGAAAATCAAAGCGAAAACATGTTCCCTGCCTAATGTGTACAGTCTATCCGGTGCTCAAGGGGCGCTCGAGGATGTAATGGCAGTTATAAGGTGCAATGGCAATGACGCGAAGTTGTACAGGGTGCGCTCATTTAAACGGTGTTCCTTCCTCGTTTCCTTTCGGGGCGCGTTGTCGTCATTTCCGTTTTCTGCGCGAGTGCGGTTATCTGATGTGCGTTGTCGCTACGTGGTTCGCTTGTTCTTGAAAAGGAAAGCTCCTCAGTTTTCAAAACTGGCGTTGAAGATGGCCGCAGGGAGCTGCACACCTTCTTTGCCGTCAAAAAATACAGATGACGCATTCGGGCCAACGTGTGTTCGACCGGAGAGTGCCGAGACTGCGTCTCAAGCTGAATCCTGAGGCCGAGCATGCGGCTAAAGTTACCTTAATAAACGGTTTCTTTTCAAAGGTTTCGTGTTTCCGTATATCTATCTGCCTGTTGTGGCTGCCCCGTGACAATAAGAATGACATTAAGAGTGCAAAAATTTGCGAGTAATGGACGATGCCAGGAAGAGCGGCCTAGTACTGTTAAGGGTAGCACGCCTTCCGCAATTAATGAACGAAGCAGTGACGGCAGTATACATAGTTTTCACTGACGTCATAGCTCCCGCGATCTCTGGGTCCGGAAAGCGCAGCGAAAGCCTCGGCGCTTTGTTAACCCGCCTATCGCAAACCGATTCCCGCGTACACTGTGGAAGCTAGCCACAGTACCCAAAGATGGCGCCCGTGACGTCACGTGAAAACTATCTATAGCTGTATCATCATCTCGCACAGAGAAACACTGCGTCTGCCCCGAGTCCCCTTGTTCACTTCGCTTGTTCGTTTTGTACTCATTCAGCAGTTTTATTTTGCGCTTGCTGCAATTGACACGAAGTAAATCATGTACGGATCTAAACATACCTTCTTCAGTGGAGTTCGAAGTGTCACGAAATCGCATGTTTGGTCACAGACGAGCTGTAGAACTAATAGCAGTTCCTCGAAAGTGCAAAAAATAAATCATTCCTTTCTCTCAATAAATCCGAACATATATATATATATATATATATATATATATATATATATATATATATATATATATATATATATATATATATATATATATATATATATATATATATATATATATATATATATATATATATATATATATACCGGCCCAATAGGCCTCGCGACTTTATATTACATTGTGTTTCTCCCACATTTACACGGGTAGCAGAGCGATGGCTTGTGAGGAGATCTGCAGCTCTTTCTCTCGCAGTATTTGTGAGAAAGGGCACGCACGAAAGCATGGATAGGAGGTATGCCTAATGTAGAACTTTCAACAACATCGAACGTCCGTTCGAGTGACAAGGGTGCATTGTGGCCCAGTCTCCGCCGGTGTCAGTCCCTCGAGCGGCTGTCGCTTAAAACAAACTGGCTTGCATGGAACCAGCCGGAGTAGAGAGGCAATAAAAATACTTATTCTATCTTTCTCGAAGAAAACGAGAAAGCGCACTGGAGCTCAGAAAATCTCCAGACTTCAAAAGAATATTAGGAAAATCATCAAAGTTTTCGCAGCTTGTGCATAAAAAAAAAAGATACCCAAGATTGTCACGTCAACCACCATTCATGTGAAAGAAAGAAACTAAACTAGCGTCAGAGCGCATGAACGGCGTTTAATACAAGCTGATCAGTTAAATAATGAAAGCTCCTTTTGTCTTCGGCCAACACCATCCGAGCTGTCACGGCTGAAAACTGTCGCAGCCACTAGCTCACAGAGTTATAGCTTATCGTTCTTGATTCACGCGTCGCTGGTCTGCTTCCCCTCATTCCTTCCACCATTTCAGGGTTCTCTTTATTTACTGGCTGACCACGCCATCTTTCCTTCTACCTCTCTCTCGTGGTATAGCAGAACAGCGAAATTGACACTTCGGAAGGAGGAACGCGCGCTCTTCACCCAGGTTCTTACCTCCGCTTCCGTGCGATCCTATCGGCTGGCCGCTTCGTCTCCCCGAGTTCGAATAGTCGTGCCTCGTTAATATGCGCACCTTTACTCCCAGGCAGTACTGTCCATATAAAGCAAGTCGTCTGTAATAACAAATCAGGAAGGAAAAAAAAACGATACTCAGTAAAAAAAAAAAAGCGATTCATGATAATGTCTGCTTCTGTGCCTATAGCTATTGGCAGTGATGTGGCAATTGGACGAAATCTTTGGAGCTCGAGGTGCGTCATTCTGGTCGCCATTATTTTTAAAATAATGCGATACAGTTTGAAGCGTCTAGGAGTCTATGCGGCGCACAATGGCTCTCATTGCGAGAAGACCTGTCTCGTATTCGAACTGCTCAGATAGCACACTATCGCGATGGAGCGATGGAAAGAAACGGAGAACAGAGCGGAGCCTAGGCGCTGCGCTCTTCGCATTTCTTTTAAACACGCTTTTACTTCGGTGGTAGCAAAAAGAAGCTAGAATTGTCCGTGATTCATTCTAGGATGGCTCTAACGCCCTTTTCTTAACACCCTCGTAAAAGCGAAATCAAAAGAAATTCGATCAGCGGAGCATGTAGACGCCGCGCGCGTTGATCGCGTTTCTTTCCATCGCGATAGTGCATGTGTGTAATAATTAAGTTAGCGTGCAGCTGCTGAATTGGGCTTTCAACGCAACACAAGCTACAAAAAGAGCATATAACGCTCGTCACATGCCAATGACGAAAGCCCGCCCTACCAAAACGGATAGGATTTAATTGTTATAGTGCGCTCGCATCCTGACACTGTGGGACTCAACAAACGCAATAGAAGAAAAACGACAAAAACTCACTGCCAGAACATTTTTACCGCACGAACAAACACCGCTTTTTACTTTACCCCATTTTATCTTCCTCTCCTGCCCCTGCATTCATATCAGTGATTCATATAGGACGGCTTCACTGTCTGACAAGGATTGGCTTTCACTGTTTGCATGTTTTCAGGATGTGAGGGCCCCCATAAATTGCTAGTTTGATTTTTCTTCCCTGTTAATTTCACTCTCAGATGATAAATCGCAGGTACCCACTAAGCGGGAGTGGCCGATCCCTTCCAAAATTTTTTTTAGACAGTCTATGGACTGTCTATAGACTTCTGTCTCTAAAAATATATAGACTCTCTACAGACAAATCCTAGAGAGCAGTCTATAGGCAATACAAATGCTATAATCAGCCTATAGACAATCTAAAGATCTGTGGTCATACACTTTTAGTAGACTTTTGTCTATAGACAGTCTATAGGCTATGAATAGACAAAAAGAAATATTTATAGGAAGGCGATAGAGTCTATAGAAGTCTATAGACTGTCTATAGACCATTTTTATTAGGGTAACTGAGGGCGACGACGTCCCACTGCTCTAAAATATCCCGCAATTGTTTAATTGAAGCAAAGAGACAGACTTAATTAAGTGCACCGAGAATTGAACCAGTGCAATCAATTAATTAGTTATTAAAATGGCTTTACGCGCAGGGAATCAAAAGTTTTGAACAGGAATAAATGCTGGGCATGAGGTGTGAAACAAATACAGAGGCAGATTTTTCTACCGCGTTGTTTCGATGTTGTTGTTGGTCCCTGACGTAGTGGCACATACCCACATTGGGAAAGATGCCAGGGTGCGGTGCTAATTCCACCAGGAGAGGTACATGGACATAATTAAGTTAGACAGTCATTGGTGAAATTTTGAATTAAAAGTGAACACTTCATAAAACTTTAACTAACAAAGGAATCTCCCAAGCGCAATGATGTAATAAGGAAGAGAATCACGCACTGATTTTAGGACCTGTCCCCTAGCACTTGCCCCGAAGAAGGTGATAACTGGAATAGAAAAAGGAAGCAATGATCACGCGATGGAGATCCCAAGTAAGCTCTCCGCAGAGAAGCAAACCGCCGACAGGAGAGGAGAAAGTCATCTAGTGATTCTATTTCGCCACATGCTTCACATTGGTTAGACAGGGAGAACCCCGATCAGCGCAAATAAATATTTAATCATGATATTCTGCACCGCAAGATGGGCATGGACACCTCGAACTGCCATGAACTTGTAAACTGCATAAGCGGACACTTCAAGGGAATTCCAAATGCTGCAAATCCACCGTAGCAAGGAGAGGCTCATTACTCAAGAAGTGCAGATGCAGGAAACGCTGAAAGCCTGCTATTGTCAAGTGCACTCTGCTTGGGATAAACGGGACCACAGGTCTGCGAAGGACACACGTTGCTAAAAATTCAACCACCGCGTTAGAAGTCATGGCGCAATGTCCAGGTAACCAGTGACAACGCACTCCTTTAACACGTGGTGTAATGAAAAAAAAATGGCTAGGGTTCATTCCGGCTGAACCTAGTTTGCAGAATGGAAGCTCGGTTAAGCATGGTCATACGCGGTTTGCTGAGGTTTAACGTTTCTCCGCTCTATCCTTCGCCAGCGTGCCCTGTCGACGTTCTTGATTATAGAATAATCAGATTCAATTAGCCGTCTACGATACACAGCCGAAGCACTGGTTCCAGCACGCGACTCCTCCATGACTATCTGCGAACGTCAAGCTTTTTATTATCTTCTCAGATGAACGGCGAGTCACGTGGTTCAACGTAACTTCGAGGTGAGCGTTGAATCACGTTGTTCAGCGCAGTTGCGAAGGCGAGCGAACACCGCCGAGGCGCGGCGAGTCACATGGTATGACGTCACAGCCACAGCCCTGCTCCGCCGCTTGAAGGCCATTCTTCAGAACGACATGACCTTGAGGTTTTGCGTGAGAGGAGTAGAGCTTCCGCTCTGAAACGAAGGGAACGGCTCAGAAGAGCGTCCGTCGAGCCTTCTAGTGCTGTCAGGACAGAAAGGCTGTCAGCAAGTTTAATGGCCTAATAAACATTGCAAGGGGTCTTAGTGAGGCCAATTCAATCGCTAGAAACTCTGCAGCAAATACTGACATATAATCGATGTCTCAAGAAAGACACATTAGTCGTCTGTCTTCTTTCGCCTTGTGTCCCGCAGTGAGTCAGGATGCCGCAAGGTCCGTAGAGTGTTCCTGAGGCAGTGGTCACGGTAAAAAAGAATAAGTCAGATAAATTCGATGGGACGGGTGCCAGTTTTGTACATATGCATTTCCACTAACAGCCCATAACAGCACAGAGGTTGGCTTCTACTTCTTCGTCTACTCCTCTTTGCTGTTAATCTTCTCATCTTCCAGGATAACCTGGATAACATGGAAGTCTAAGCGGCCCTGCATACAGTGCACGCTTAAGAAGGTAATGGAGGTCTTTATTGTTTGCCACGTCACCTGTGCAGTGGGCAGGCTAAAATATCCTCACGAATTACGGACACGACCTTCCGATATAAAATGAACAAAGTTGAGAATTCTATTAATAACTCCCTAATATGTGTTACAGGCGCTCTTTTTCATGTTTTCTAACCAATTCTACATTTCGCGTATAATATCTAATAGTAACTCAGCTTAAGTGCAGAAATAATCACAAAATTTCCCTTCTTGTGTAAAGTCGTTGTTGGGCCCCGACAATCCGGCGTGCAAGTCTAAGAATGCGCTTCACCGTTGCCAAAAACTGGCACATTTATCTACCTCAGTAAATGTTTTCACGGCTACCAGCAAGAAGACAGAGAAACTTGGTATTCAAGTATTCGATGAACTAGCCAAGAATGAGCCATTAATATTTCCACTGTCATTTGGCCACAGGAATGCCCGAAATCCAGATTTAAACGTCAAATGCACAGTGATAAAAAAAGTCAAACGTCCCGAAGCGGCACATGCGATATAAGGGACGCCGGATGGCTCCGGATTAAATTAGACGACCAGCGGTTCTTTAAGGTCCGTTGACATCGCGCACCACCCGGGATATTTCGCCCTAATCGAAATATGGCCGCCACGCCTGGATCGCGCCCGCGTCCCTGGAATCAGCAGCCGCCGCCGCGGTGGCTCAGTGGCTATGGTGCTCGGCTGCTGACCCAAAAGACGCGGGTTCGATCCCGACCGCGGCGGCTGGAATTTCTTTGGAGGAGAAATTCTAGAGGCCCGTGTACTGTGCGATGTCAGTGCACGTTAAAGAACCCCAGGTGGTCGAAATTTCCGGAGCCCTCCACTACGGCGTCTCTCATAGCCTTAGTCGCTTTGGGACGTTAAACCTCATAAACAAACGTAAACGTGGAATCAGCAGCCAAATACCAAAGCCACTGATCCACAGCGGCGGGTGTGATAAGAATAAACGGACCATAAGTTCGAGTGCGTGGACATGGTTTAATAGCATTTAACCACATTCTCGATCAATTTTGCTTTTTTGGATGACATTATTATCAGACCTGCCACAAAGCTTGTGATTTTGTACGCTGACTCGTCCAGTGAGGTTTCTCTCAGCTGAAACCACTCTTCCCGGTGCCTTGCGTCCTGTTACTTCTTGGCCGTCTTGCGCCTCGCCGAGCTCTTTCCGCGAGACTTGGAACGTCGGGCCCTCTTCCTTCCCTTCTTTTGTCCGGTGTTTCCGGAAGCTGCGCTTGTGGAGTGGTGGCGGCGTTTCCCTCCATGTTTCCGACGCCCAGCGCTGGGTCTCGAGGACCGCGAGCGGGATCCGCGGCGCCTTTTCCCAGCACGCTTGCCAGTGGCGCTGCGACCGGATGACTTGGGTCGCGACCGCTTGCGGCTTTTAGCAGGACGCTTTCCGGCACCTCCAGAGTCCGGAGTTTTGCTATGGGCCCGACGGCTGCGACCGCTGCGGCGTGCGCTCCTGTCCCTTGTAGCCAATGAGGAGCCTGAAGAGGAGCTTGGAGAGCGCGTGCTACGGGACGCAGCACTGGTCTTAACTTCACTGGTCGACGGCCCGGCCACGCTGCTGCCTGGCAAGTCCGCTGCGCTTTTTGCCAAACGGATCTTGGCAATAGAAACTGCCTTCTTCAATGGCGACTTGGGTTTGCGACGAGCTGTCATCTCCCCCGTGGCATTCTTCGTTTCACCGCCTTTAGGTGCTGCGCGGGATGTTTCTGGTTCATCAGAGTACGAGTCGACCTCGACTGGAGGCGCCTTGGCCGCTTTGCGCGGTCGGCTTCGCTTGGGCTCGATGGCGCCTGTTTCTTTAGGGTTCCTATTTTGCTTCGTGGGTTTCCTTGAACTTCCGCGCTTGCTTTTATCCATGGTGCTGTTAGATCAGCCTCGGCGAGCGAGTTATTTCTGGTGAGGTGCTCGAGACAGCCTGGTACAAGCGCGGGAGAGCCAGGGTCCAGTATCTGCTCGGCTAATCACGGAAAGCAGCTCACCCAAGTGCGCTTCAGAGGGGTCTTCCAGCGGATGACAGTCGTGGGCGCTGGAGATCTTCGCGGGGAGCTACAGGCTTCCCAGTCATGCCGCGCCGCTCTTCCGCTGACGACGCATGCCGGGGACTGGCGACTCCCTTGGCCAGGCGGCGCAAGACGCCGGGGAAGGGGGAGCGACCGGTGAAGGCCTGGACGAGCGTTCCAACTGAGGCCTAGCAGGGCTCCACTGCGCGTGGCACGCGAGCCCACCTGCCTTCCTCTCGTTCATCTTCTTCTGCTAGCCCACCTTTTGTGGTACGCGCGCATGGCAGAATATCCAACGAATCCAAGTACTCAAATCATTTTAAGTCAAAAGCTCTTCCCATCTCGAAACAAAATTATGGTAAATAAATTAGCTTATTTCCTGCAGTGCCCTGCCAGAAATTACGTGGTTGTCTTTTCCTCATCGTGACTTGAGGAAATTGTTGTCTCGACCAAATGAACCATTAGAGGGCGAAAAAGGCAACAGTAACTTAGACCCTTGGACGTATATCTAGGCGCACAATATTTTACTGTCAGCCGAGTAATACTGCGAATGTAGCGAATAATAGTAGCGAATGTAATCATCAAGTTACTGAGGGAGGCAGTCGAGCACAGCAATGGGACATCATGACAGTAACGAAGGAGGAAGTAAAGAAAGCCTTAGGAGCAATGCAAAGAGGGAAAGCAGCTGGTGAGGATCAGGTAACAACAGATTTGTTGAAGGACGGAGGAGAGATTGTGCTACAAAAACTAGCCACCCTGTATACGCAATGCCTTGTGACCTCGAGAGTACCAGAAGCTTGGAAGAACGCTAACATTATCTTAATTCATAAGAAAGGAGACGTCAAGGACTTGAAGAATTACAGACCAATCAGCTTATTGTCCGTTGCCTACAAGGTATTTACTAAGGTAATCGCTAATAGAGTCAGGACAACCTTGGACTTTAGTCAACCAAATGATCAGGCAGGCTTTCGTAAAGGATACTCGACAATAGACCCCATTCGCACTATCAATTAGGTGATAGAGAAATGCGCAGAATATAACCAACCCCTATATATACCCTTCATTGATTACGAGAAAGCATTTGGCTCAGTGGAAACCTCAGCTGTCATGCAGGCATTGCGGAATCAGGGTGTAGAAGAGTGTTATGTGAAAATATTGGAAGATATTTATAACGATTGCACAGCTACTATAGTTCTCCATAAAGTCAGCAATAAAATTCCAATACGGAAAGGTGTCAGGCAGGGAGACACGATCTCGCCAATGCTCTTCACTGCCTGCTTACAGGAGGTATTCCGGGGACTGGAATGGGAACAGTTGGGGATAAGAGTTAATGGAGAATACCTGAGTAATTTGCGATTCGCTGATGACATTGCCTTGCTAAGCCACTCAGGACAAGAACTGCAAAGCATGATCAATCAGTTAGACAGGCAGAGCAGAACGGTGGGGCTAAGAATTAACATGCAGAAAACCAAAGTAATGTTCAACAGCCTAGCAAGGGAACAGCAGTTCACAATTGGTAGCAAGGTGGTTGAAGTAGTAAGAGAATATGTCTACTTAGGGCAGGTAGTGACCGCAGATCCGGATCATGAGAGGGAAATAACTAGAAGAATAAGAATGGGGTGGAGCGCATATGGCAGGTTCTCTCAGATCATGAACGGTAGCTTACCAATATCCCTGAAGAGAAAAGTATACAACAGCTGTATCCTACCGGTACTCACCTATGGGGCAGAAACGTGGAGGCTAACAAAGAGGGTTCAGCTTAAGTTAAGAACAACGCAGCGAGCTATGGAAAGAAAAATGTTAGGTGTAACGTTAAGAGATCGGAGGAGGGCGGAGTGGGTGAGGGAACAAACGCGGGTTAATGACATCTTAGTTGAAATCAAGAGGAAGAAATGGCTTTGGGCAGGGCATGTAATGCGAAGGCAAGATAACCGCTGGTCCTTAAGGGTAACGGAGTGGATTCCAAGAGAAAACAAACGTAGCAGGGGACGGCAGAAAGTTAGGTGGGCGGATGAGATTAAGAAGTTTGCGGGGGTACAGTGGCGGCAACTGACAAAGGACAGGGTTAATTGGAGAGACATGGGAGAGGCCTTTGCCCTGCAGTGGGTGTAGTCAGGCTGATGATAATGATAATGATGAGTAATACTGCATGTCACAACTTGGAAGCTGCGAAGCATGGTGAATAAACTTGTCCTGTGTGTGCAAACACTGGAACGCTTGGCTAGCAAGCACTGTGGACCATGTTTTAATGCCAAATACACTTTTTACGATGAGGACGCTTCGTTATAAACCTGGCGTGAGTCCTACCGTTGGCTCCCAGCCAAGCGCGGTCACCGGCCTTCTTACTAGGGCTTTGGTGCACCACCAGGCAGTCATGGCGGTCTTCGAGCAGCCCATCTGCCCCGACTGGCAGCTTGCGGTCGCTTAGCCACTGGACATACGCGACGCCACCATCATCTTGAAATACTTCGGCAGCTTCGACAATGTGTGCTTGGTGGCGAAGCATTTAATGTCATTGGTAAAAATAAAACAAGGCACAGAACACCTATTTTAAGGTGCTCATTTCTTGAAAGAGTCCTGCCAGTAAGACATACAAATACTATATCGAAACGACCCTTTGGAAGCCTGTTGCACGAGTTTGGGAGCTGCTGGGTAAAATAATTCCGCTTTCACGAGGCGAGATTCAAGTCATCCCCATCTCGATGCCAGAATGACAAGATTAGCCATGGTTTCGGCTCCTAGGGCACCAAGTATCTTCAGCTGCAACATTTCGACACGTACTGCACCGTGGCGATCACTTACGGGTAGTACGGCCTCCTCAGGATGTCTTTATGAATTCAGCGGCGACAGTCTGCCGCGGGTAAGCAATTCCTATAGGAAGCGCGAAATCACGAAGCACGGCGGAATCTGCCGCTATGCTTCGGGATCGGGAAGCGTGCGGGCGTCTGGCGCATATGGGCGAAGTTCATTACATGCCCCATGTAATACAAGACGCTCCCCTCAGTGCACAGCACTGCCAAAGAGCTCAAGAGTATCAGTGCTACAATTGCGAATCGGGCCATGTGCCCTATGTCACTCTTGTCCGCATCGACAGCAAGGGCACCATGCAGCCAGCAGCCAAACTCTAAGCACACTCTCAGCAGAAAGGAGTGAAAAAGGAGTAAGATGTCTTCTAGCGCAGTAAGTTTTATAAAACGAAGTTTTCTAGAGGTCAACTTACCCCCCTTTTTACTCGCATTTGGGAGTATTCGTGTTTAGAGTGCAGAAACGTGAACGTCCCGAGCTACTGGTTCAACAGACCGCGAAAACATCGTCGATTTGGCGAGAACAACCCACCCGCAATGGCTTTGACAGACTTTAAATCCCACTGAGGCACACGGCCACCAGCAAACGTAAAAAAAAAAAATGCGGTTAGGGAGCCACTCTAATATAATACTGCTGCCGGCCTCTCGTTCAAAGATATGTAAACAGCCAAGCGACCAGCAGCCATCTTATGCGCCTGTCTTACAACACCTCCGCCCTCGTACATTACCCACAGCCGTTTCCTCAACTTCAGGGCTGCAGCTGGGCTGCCAAACTGCAAGAGCCAAAAAAAAAACTATTTCAGCCCTTCCAGCCGCCCCTAAACAGATAAAATATAACAGATTACTCTGTACCCTCATAGATCAAAGCTTTATACTGTGAAAAACGCAAGGCAGCGCACCTGGAGCAACATGTAGCCATCACATGACAACAGAGGCCCTCCGGTTGAAAGTTTACGGTCACAACTAAAACAACAAAAAAGGCTGCCTCGGCCACAATTGGCGTGCAACACACGCCCAAGAAAACTTTGCGTAGAATAACACAAGACGGAGTGCCACACAAGGAACTTTTCTTAGCCGTCCGTGAATGCATATAAGTAGCTGGCGCAGTGGCTTTTCAAAACTCGTGTGGTGTTTCAGTGGCTGGTTTGCGCTCGCGTGTGTGCACGTGTTTCTCCCTCCGTCATGTGTTATTCTGCGCAAAGTTTTATTGAATATGTCGCTACACCAACTGGCCCAACGTTATGCTCTACTAAGCAACACAAGTGTAGTGATAGTAATAATAATTGATTATAAGAAAGCGCAAGGCCGAGTAACCGTCTCATTCTTGGTGAACTCCTGGACCTCGCCTCGAGCGAAGGAAAGTGTCGCTTATAATTTCGTGACATGTGCTATTGTGCTAGCGTGTTATTGATGCTAACTTCAGAAATGCGACTCCAGTGCGAAACAGGTGCAGACACGCTGTGAAATACATACTTGGGTATCATAATTACAGATGAAGATGCCCTAACTCTAGTGACAGGTGGTCGGCACCTTTTCGTAGGGACTGTACAGCTTCCCTCGGAGAACGCGCGAACTACAAAAGTGTCCAGCGTGTTTTAAAGCGCTCAGTAGTTGTGCAGCTGTAAAGCAATCAAGACCTGTGAAACTGCAAAGCAGTCGGGAAAAGAGGGCCGCTGTAGGATCACACCCCACTATATTGTTGTGACATCCATAGTTTGCATCCATTCTGAGGGGTGCAAGGGTGCGAGTTATAGACGCGGAAGGACCCTGAAGGGTGCACTTTTTATTACAGAGGTAGTAAACCAAGCAGTACTAGAAATCTGGGACATGTCACACGCCATCCGATTCTAGAATGTGTAACTGTATTACAGCCTTCGTAGCTGGCCGAACTGTGCAGATAAGTGTACCGTTCGACCTGCCGGACTACCGCGCGCAAGGCCAGGTTACCACTGTTCCGCCATCTTTCCTTTCTTTTCCCCAAAAAACATCCACACGTGTATGCGTGCAAAATTTCTAACTTATCACAATAAAAGTTTACCCTATAGCTATCAATTATTTTTGTGATTTTCGAGAACAAAACTGGCCTGACATTTGAAGCTGAGATCTCATTACAAATTGCACCTAACCTAATGAGAGGTAAATTCAAATAAGCGCAGTATACGGGCGAAAACAATTCAAACGTGTGTACAGTCATGAAGAAAAGCTTGCGGGATGCGGGTTCACGGAAAAGAAAAATTATTTCTCTGCAGTCGGACAAAACAGTTCAGAGAAAAACATTGAAGCACGAGGGGAGATACGTATTCCATCCTCTCTAAAATTACTGGCTGGCTGGCTGGCTAGCAAGGCAGCCCGGAAATATTTTTTTCTCGCGAATCCACATCCCGCAAAATTTTGTCCGTGACTGTAGGTCAAGTATTCATAAGTCAAGCATATGTCAAGTATGCTTCCTTAGATCATATAGTGTTCTGTCGCAGAGTCTCTGCAATGGAAGGCAAAGCCACTGTCGCAGCCCCGACTTGCGTCGCCGAATCTGTGCCTGAGGAGATGCAGGGATTCGTACAAGTGTCACAGCGTGGCAGCGCTTCGTCGAACTCTATGCATCTATTGTTTGCCCCGTGAATTCCCTCTGACTGGGGCTCTTTCAGCAAAAGCACATGGCTGGGCACTTTGCAAATAAAGCACTGACGTCCAAATCAGATAATTAATCTGAATGACTACATGGCAGGGAGTGCAAGAAGCTGTTAGCTTCTCGTCAGATTGCGCTTTTTGAGTGTGTCTCCCATGGGA
The DNA here is from genome assembly GCF_055824585.1 of Amblyomma mixtum. Lineage (NCBI taxonomy): Eukaryota > Metazoa > Arthropoda > Arachnida > Ixodida > Ixodidae > Amblyomma > Amblyomma mixtum. Next base: position 78,730,700 of record NC_143014.1, read on the forward strand.
AGTGCTCTCTTTCTGCCACCCATAAGAAATAATTAACGCGAAGTCAGGATATTCAGCGATTAAAGCTGAATTTTGGCATCAGTCGTTCCCAGGAGGCCGCAGCAAAGACACGTGGATGCACACAGTATAGCATATCTTGCTCTTCGTGCGGCGGGGAAGTGCGCAGGCTCTCCTTCTTCTCGTTAACAAGCCATGAGTGAGCGAGACAGACAACTCTGTTGATCATCAAGGCGGTGGGAAAAACGACTTCAGAGAGTGACGCTGCCTGCATATACCCACCGCACACTATGCGCACTTTTTAGAAAAGCCATGTTCAACCATGGAAGGCCAAAAGACCCTCGGCGTTTCATCGAAACCGATAAGGTGCATACACAGAGGCCAGGTAGAAAGGGGGCTTGATTTTAGGCTAGCGAATTGCAGTTCGTTGCGAAATGAAAAAAAAAAAGAAAACGAAAGTGAAAACAATATATTGCGCAGAAAAGACAAATTTCTTCATTCGTGACGGCGGCTGTAGAACTTAGCACTGATCGCTGAAAAGAGGAAAAAACGGCGGATATGTGGTTCTTCCGTGAAATCGGAACGTGATGCGACACTCGGCGCGCGCCCCTGCACTCCAGTCGGCACAGCTGGCACGCAAAATGGTGCCGCGGCGCCGACAGTCGCGAGGATCGAAGGCTGCAGTGACCCTAGAGATGTTCTATACCCGCATTTCGAAGCCATTGCTTTAAAGCTCGTTTTTGGTGTATTAGTCGTCTTACTGCGCAGTCAGTACAAGTCTGTCCTTTTCGCCATTGTCTATGGCCATACGAATTTTTGGCGACGTTTCCATCTCTCACGGACTCGTTCTTTTCGCGCTACAAGCGAAAGTTTCAGTACAGGAGGATCAAGAATTGCCACTTAGCGATTCCAATGTCGATAAGACGGCCGCCCCGTATTTATTTATTCTGCATTGCCTGTCGCACATTGTAAGTGCCCGGAGCCAAGTCAGAAGAAATCCAACGCCCAACTAATCCCACCCCGGTCTCGTATTAATCCCCGGACCCTTTGATTGCTTGCGTGCCTTCCACGGACGGTTGTCAAGAACAGACGCGCGCGGCGGGCGAATTTTTCGTCTTGTTCGGCCACCGCTGCTTGTTCTGCTCTTACCGAGTATATTCGTTACCGAGTCGTCGCGCTGCTAGCCGGCGGCGGCACATCGTCAATCACAGACGCCGGGGCGCATTCTTTCCGCCGGTTATACGCGGTTCCCAGGCATCGCGGGGTCTGCCCGTGCACGTACCGGCGGCGGCGACCGATCCTCCCTGCGCGCGGAGCGATGACGGCCGCGACTCCCTCCCCTCCATGCGACGGCGCGCATCCGCGCCCAGCCCAAGGCGCCGCCGAGTACGGGTTCGGGGGGAGACTCATATTTACACGCGTTACGAGCACCTAATTGAAGCTGTCGGCCAAGGCGAGGGATTAAGAGATTGGCCCCTAACCGAAAAACAACAGCGGAAAGTGCGCCTACAGGCGTACGTTCCCGTTCCCGGAGGGGGGGAGTCGATGCGCGAGCAAGTGTCAACGCTCGGAGAGGCTTCTTTCTTCTTCCTTCTCCTCCTCACCCTCCTATACACCGTGCTACGTTGGGCCGCGCCATCAAACCCCGTATTTTGCGCGCCGCTTAATTCCGCAGCTTTGTTGCACTGCGCCCGAACGCCGCGGCAGCGATTTTGTGCTCTCCCTCGCCGAACGAGCGACGTGCATGCCTCGTGACGAGTACATGCATCATTTCTCAACGAGCTTTGCCTCCGTTTTCGCGTGGCTGCCTCCCTTTCACGCAGACCGCACATCCGCCTATCCACGATGGCGAAGACAGGACGAGCGGCAGGATGGGCATACTTGGAAGCGCTCGTCGGCGCACGGACTTTATCGAACTTTCTTCTCAGATGCTGCAAATTGGAGACAGTTGAGCAAGATAACAGTCGGTTGGTTAGAATTATAATAATCGGAAATTAAACTCGCGCACTCGCTACGGAGCGAAATATCCCAGCATTCAGCGACGTATTTGCTTCTCGACTGACGAAGCTGTCTTTTAATCAATGCACGTTTTCTCTATACTAGGTACTGCACTTCCTGTACAGCACATTTAAGGTCCCAAAAATCAGAGCCGTTAACCAAGACGTATTCCCCGACACTCGAAGTGAGCCAACATTTTCGGTTGTAGTCTAGTGCGAGTACGATTAAATCTTAGTTCTTAATACACTAACAAGAAATTTTATATTAATTACTTTTGAAATCACTGCAGCTATCTGGCAAGTTTCACTGAAAAGCCGTGCGACGCCATTACAAACCTTATATGGCACTAATTTTGAAAAAGGAAGAAAAGCATTCTTTAGTTTTGATTACTCCTCGCCTCCTTTCTTCCCGAAGACGACGACAAAGTTTTAAGTCTCCGCTATAATATTTCTGTATCAATGAGATCTTTAGTACTAGTCAACCAGAGGCGGGCTGACACGGCAGTCTTCTTTGACAACACCCTCCCAAGGAATGCTAAGAACCTGCCCGCCAATATGTTAAATGGGCTCATAGAGGAGCACCTAGACAATTTTCCTAACCATATTGCCGTCTATACAGATGCCTCCCAGCAAAATGAAAAGGCCGCTATTGGTATTTACTCAAGGGCTCTTGATTGGAGCTACTCATTTCGGGCCCCTGACTATACCCCTATTTTTGTAGCTGAGTTTCTGGCCATTGAGTTGGCCTTAATAAGGATTCCCTGCAGTATCACTCGGGTTATTATACTCTCAGACAACCTTTCTGTTTTGGCAGCGCTCGAAACCTCGAGTGATGCTCCTATGAGCCGTTCCCTCCAATTTTTTATTCCTCCACATGTTACAGAAGTACGCTTTCACTGGGTCCCTGGGCACTGCGGCATTGTTTCTAATGAGAGGGCTGATTTTTTAGCAAAGTCTGCGCCCTTGATGGTCCTATTGTCCCTTTCGTCCCAAATACTGTTTACTTGACTCTAGCACGCTTTCAGCGATTCCAGCGTTTTCACACCTTGAGCCATGAGCCTCTCCTCGCTGCAGCGGATTTTCAACACCTGGCATTTCCTTGGAGTGTGCCGATCTGCAGTTCGAGGCATTGTGAGGTGTCCATGACCCTTTTGCGCTGCAGGATACCGCGGCTAAATCTTTATTTATGCCGATCGGGGCTTTCAATATCCAACCTTTGTGAGTCTTGTGGCGAAATTGAGTCTATAGAACATTTTTTCCTCTCCTGCCGGCGGCTCGATGCTCTCCGTGGAATTTACTTGGAGATCCCCCTCGCTCGGCTTGGGCTTCCTCTATCTATTCCGATTCTCTTATCCTTCGGGGCAAGCGCCAAGGGATATGCCCTGAAACCAGTGTTCGATTCTATTCACGATTATATAATTTCATCTGGTAGATTCCTCTGCTAGAATGTGAATTCACAACTTTTCTTTCTCCGTATTTTTTGTTTTGTACAAATTCTAGCTCTGCGTCCCAAAATTTTAAATTTAAATATACTCCATTCCCTGTACATGAGTGCGTTTGTATCCGCTATGCACCATGGCCAATCCTCCGCCGTGGGTATGTGCCATTCAGCCTGAGGACATCATCATCATCATCATCATCATCATCATCATCATCATCATATTCTAGGGCTACAGCAAAAGCGCTCAAATGATGTGGAAGAATCGATCATTGTGGACAAAGAAGCTTGGATACCAAACGCCACAAGGAACATATGAATATTAACGGCTATGCTGTAAGTGCATTTTCGATTAATGAGAAGAGTTTGAAGATTTCGGAGCGGGCCAACCCGAACTTTGACACGGCCAGTCCGGGTGGCTTGGTAGGACAAGAGGCTCGACGGCATGGAGACCCAAAGTCAGCGCATACGCGACGGCGCTGGAAGACACATATGCAGAGGGGGACAAGAGTTATCAACCTAAAATGCACAGATGAAATATGCAAGTGCACCAGAGCAAGGAGACACGTGGTTCTCTTAGCCAGCAAGTTTGGAAAAACGACTACGGCAGCCATTACCTTCGCCGGCAAGAAGGTTCCTTTCTACGTAGAATACCACGGCTTCGAAACACCACGCTACTTATACAAGAAGACAACTCCGGCGTGCTGCCGTTGCGACCAGCCTGGACACAGAGCGCACATGCGTCCGATTCAAGAAGTGCGGCGAAGACAACCCAATGGAAGGGCATTAGTGCGGCGTGAAATGCGCAGCAACACACAAGACCAACTCTGACCAGTGCAGGATGACATTTCGGACCCCGTACTTAAGCGGTGAAGAAGACGCAAGAAAATGGAGCTAGAGCCAGGACCCGGCCCAGGGTGCCAGTAGCCGATCCAGGTCGACATCTGTGACCTGGGCACCCCGGGCCAGGAGCCAATCCAGGCACCAAACCCAAGAACCAAAGGCAAATGACCACTAGAAGGCGGTGAAAAAGGTGAGCTGGGCAGCTTTTTGCAATCTCCCGCTCAATCATGGAAGTTAGGCAACTAATATATTTAAGCAAGATATTAATTAAAACAATTAAATTAAAACAAGAAATTAGCCTCATAAAGGAGAAGAATAGGAAACTAGAGACGCATGGAAACAAACAGAAGTTGGTGGGAGGGGTGAAGTCGAACAAAGAGGCTCCACAAACTAAGCGAATAAGTGAAACGCAGCATTAAAACAGAGCAGGCAACGAATGGTAGAACAAATACAACAGAAGGTGCAACAAGAAATGCAGCAAATGCGGGAACAGATGCAAATATGGGAGCAACAGCTGCGAAAAACAATGCAACAACAACAGCAGAACATCCGGTCAACTGATACAACAAGAGGCAAATGCACTCAGAATCAAACTCGAAAGCAAGACAACGGATCACACCACGCTAGTAAACTGCAAAAACGGGCGGTAAGAACTCGGCAGCAAAAAGGCATGTTGAGATGGAAGCTACACAAATGAGAATTCAGGATGGATAGAGACATCACAGACTGAGTGACGAAGAAACAATATGGCAATGTAACTGCAGAGGCTTCAAAAAAACACGCAATCTTACAACAATACAGAGAAGTGGCAATGGTGAAGCCCGACATAATAGCGCTACAAGAGGCAAACATGGCAGCAAAAATCACAGGGTACAAGACACACCAGAAGGGGAACCAGGCATACATAATGGTTAGCAAGAATGCGTAATGACGGATCGCGATCTCGAAGAAGACGAGATGGATTACTCCTTTGTGGAAATCATGCCTGCAAACAAAAACAGCAGAAGTACCTTTATTCAAAATATATACAGTACACCGAGCAACAAGGATGCCAAATTCGACAACACCTTCACGAAAGCACTAAACGAGGCGGGGTAGTCTCCACTAATCGTAGAAGGGGCTTTCGACGCGGCAAGCCAGATATGGGGCTATAGCTACGAAACATCAAAGGGAAGATGATTAGCTCACCTACTAACTAGGGAAGCCGCCACCATACTCACAAACTCAAGCAAGCCAATGAGGCTAGGAAATAGCGTCAGCAGAGGTGCATGGCCAGACCTCTCAGTGCTGAAGAATGCTCGGAGGGCGGAATGGGAGAACAGCGGAGAAAATCTAGGCAGCGCCCATAGAATCTTCATAATTCGAAGAGAACGCAGCAAAAGCAAAAGAGCAAGAGGGAAAGTCATGCTTTACGGGCCTGAAAAAAATCAGGGAGAGCAGGGAGCAGTAAGAGGCGGAAGAGGGCAAAGACTACGAAGCGTGGGTCGAACAACTCCTGAGCAAAATGAAGCAAATTGCGAAATTCATAAAGACATCTGACAAAACCCCAGCAATCAACCAGCACTTGCAATGGGAGGCCAGAAATAGTCTTGCGATGAGGTGCAAGAAGCAGCGGCTCGGCCAGAAGTTAAAACACGAATAGCAGAACTCACCAAAACAGCAGACAAATATGCATGAGGGCTAGCCAAGGCCAAATGCCATCGACTATGCGACTCGCTAGTAGTAAATTCAATTTAACAAAAACATGGAGCTTTTTGAAGGGCCTTATGGAAAAAAAAAATCTAAGGGCAGCAGATGGGAGCAGAGGGAGAACTTGGCTAAAGCCCTACATAACTACAGGGGCCTTGAAAAGGAACTAATAGAGGAGCTAAAGCACAGTTACGTTCAGATCGGTGAGAAAAACAAGACACAGCCAGACTAGGGAGGAGAGCAGAATCCGGAAATGGAGAGGTCGTAGTAACAATCATGGAGGTAACAATAGCTGCGCTGGAAATGAAAAGGAATGGGATTCCGGGAGGAGTGGAGTCAGTCAAGATGCTGATTCAGTCTGGATGAAACCTCACTAACAAGCCTAAGGGAACCCTTCAATAACTGCTGTGCCGAAGTCAAAATACTCCAGGCCTGGAAGACAGCAGAGATACACTTAATGCCAAAGCCAGGGAAAAAAATCAACATGTCGAATATGACCGATCCCGTTCACATCGTGGTCGGGGAAACTTTTTGAGAAAATAGTTCACAAAATCCTACACAAGCACATGGAAAAACGAAGGCAGAGCACGAAACATCATCATTGGCTTCAGAACAAACCTATCAGTTCATGACATCCACCTGGAGATAAAAGAGGAAAAAATAGATAAGCCGAGAAGCAACAAAACCACAGCTATACTAGCATTAGATCTCAAGGGCACATTTGACAATGTCGAGCACAAGACCACATTACACAACCTACAGAACACGAAATGTGATGAAAGGGCGTAGAAATGTATTTAAGACTTCCTTCCCGAACGCACAGTCAATCTCAGCGTAGGTAAAACCAAAGCAAAACCCATAAACATGAGCGAGCGACAGGGGGAGACCTTAAGTTGCAGTCTTATGCTCAATGATATTTAGCATAGTCGCGCTGCGGATCCCACATTAACTCTACGCCATAAAGGGCATCAAGCATGCTCTCTACGCCGATGACATTACAATACGGACGAACAGCGCCAACAAAGGAAAAATACAACACCGACTACGGGAAGCTGTAAACACACAAGCGTATGCACAAGGTTGTGGGCTAACATGCACCTCGAACTAATCAGAACTCCTAATATTCGGAAAGAGAAACGGCAACCCCATTGTGGTGGGGCTTAACTGAACCAGAATTCAGGAAGCCCTGAGGGCGAAAATCCTTTGGCTGAGTGTCGCAAACAACAACAATAATCAAGAAGTAATAAGACGCCCAGCAGAGACGACAGAACAAGTAATAAGAATCATAGGCAGGGTCACCAACACGAGAAGAGGCGTGGGAGAGAAAGACACCCTGCAGCTCGTACAGGCATTCATAATAAGCAGAATTACGTACGTCTCGCCGTACCTTAGACTGAAAAAAGCAGACGAGGAGAAAACCCTGAAAGTAAGGAATTTAAGAGCCCTCGGCATTCCGATCAGCGCGTCAACAGAAAGGCTAACGAAGCTGGGAATCCACAACACGCTGCATGAAATAATTGAAGCCTATCTGACAGCGCGAAAATGCCGCCTAGCTAAGAGCAGGACAGGCAGAGCAGTGTTAGACTCAAGTTTCCATATATAAGCACAGCGCAAGACCGATATGAAGCCCCTGAAAAGCTGAACATCTTACAAATCAAGCCCATACCACGGAACACGAACACGGTACACCACGGAGGAAGATGAGAGGCCAGAGCTCAAACCATATAAGAAGAAGAGAATGAAAACGAAGAAACACACTATACATATATAGTAGGGACGCTTGGAGGCAGCATAAACGAAAGGCAGCCGCTCGCAAAAACCGCAGAGAAGAACACGAATATGGGGGAGAGTGGGGCAAAACGGTACATTTTGTTACTTAGCTGGTATGACCCTCCGCATGTCCACTACACTCGTGCGCAATGCTGTCCAGATTGGCTTTTTTCCAAGAACAGAAAAAAATGCGTAGTGAACCTCCGTGAACGAAAAAGCGGTCGAAAAGGTGTGAAATTCTGCAGAGCAAACATTTCAGAACTGTGCAGCTGAATCAACCTGGTGTTCGAGGCTAACATAATTGTTAAGTTATTACAACTGGTTATTGATCTGATCTTATGAGAAGTTCAAGAATTTTTGCGTCTGCGGTTCATAAGTGAAAATTGCTTTAGCAAGAAGCTACGCATGAGGCAAAGAAATCGTGGTGTTCTTGAAGAAACAAAGTGAAGGTAATGGTTTTATGGCTTGCTCTAAAGCTCGACCCTTGTTTCGCCGCTCTTTAGGGAAATAATGAATGCCTACTAGCGCGCTTTCGTAGACTTTCATAGACAGGACCTTTCATAGACTCGAAAAGACTGGAAAACGAAATACAGGTGCAGCCATCAGCGGCCGATTCCGCCATTTCACTTCTAAACGGTGACAACCCGTCCTTTTCGGTGAGGACATCACGCGTTTGAAATGCCTGGCGAGATTTTTAAATCCCACTTTCTTGCCGACAGATGCGTCTTTTGCTGCCGGACAATGTAAAAATAGCCAGCGAAAGCCAGGGAATCAGTTTTAACTGAGAAAACTAATTGGGTGGAAAGACTTGACCGTCAGTGCCCCTGATCTTATGCGCACACGAAGATGCTGGGAGTTCTCTATTTGCATTGCCAGTTTCATTACCTATTGACGGTCGACAGTTGTCCTTACGCGATTCAGTCGGACGCCGTTAATATAGACCCTTCTATTTTTATTAAAGCTGTCCACAAAACGAGCAATCTGTAGTATAAGGAATTATGCCAAAAAAAAGTTCAGGGAAAAAAGTTGGTTATTGTCGTTATGTTTTTAGTGGTTCTTTATTAATAAAAATAACAGTGCGAGGAAAAAGTGTTGCTAGCCGCGGCATCCGCCATCGAAACCCGAAGCACCTGAGCTGCGGTTAGCGGGAATAAAAGGACAGGGAGAGGGAAAGAAACTGAGGGAGTGACAGTAAAAAAGGAAAGGGGCAGGGTGGCAATATACACCACGTGCAAAAACAGGATCTGCAAATACCTGTGGGGTGTTGCGCCATACATGGCATAAGTACTCGGTGCGCGGGCGTGCGAATTTCTGGGGAGAGGGGGGTGGCTTGTCTTTCACGCCGGCAGAGATCGGTTGCCCTACGCCAGTCTGCGTGTGGGGGCATCGACACTCAAGGTCTGTTTCTGAGCACAGTGGTGGGCTGTGAAGTGGGGAGCACAAAAAGTGTTTGGAGCTCCAAGTGCATTATCCTGGTATCATTACCTTTAAAACAATGCGGTGTAGCTCAAAGCGCCGAGAGGTCCATGAGGCGGGTGATGGCACCTCATGGAGTGACGACGTATCTCTTACTACACGGCTGTTCATATCCCACGAGCCGTTGCTCCCTATCCGTTCTCAGTCGGCCGACATCTGCTGAATGCGGCTTTCAAGCTGCATGTAGTAGCACAATCTGCTGAGACAGCTTTCTTCACAGCCATTCATGCAATACGGGAAATGGTACTGCTCGTTGGCCGGCACGTACGCACTGTAGAACATGAAACTACAAAAGAAAGGCCAGCATTCAAGCAAGGGCATTTCCGCACTACCTTTCCTTTCGCTGGTCTCCAGCACTGAAATACAGGAGAGGTAAAATCTGGCTGGGGCAGTCGAGATTTTGTCCCCATCGCTGTCCACATTTACGCGACAGAAATGTACGGGTCCCAATTAATTCTGTGCTCTTTCACCCTGTCCATATTCCGGACAGAGAGTTTTCATATTAACGACGCGTAAATACAGTGAACAAGTTTGTTGCCCGAAATAACTGTCCATAATTCGAGTGGTCTATATATCAACGTGATCGTACTAACGGGGCACGACTGTGCCCAATACCTCCGAACGTTGCATTCTAAATCTGACGAACATCCACCACATTACCACTTATCTCTTACACCTTTCGGCCTGTTGTTCCTTTGGTGCTACTGAAACATTAAATCCAACAAGTCACACGTGCAAAAGAACTGATTCTATCAGACTGTTTGCCATCAAAAATACTTTATTTTCTTCCAAACATGCTTCAAAATGGAAGAAACGTTGTATTCAACAGAAGTTTATCGTCATTATTGCATATTTATAATGCCGGCGATTTACATTGTTCTAAGTGAGGAAACATAGGGGCATGTTTAAAGAGAGGTCATTCTTATCATTGTCATGACCGTACTTTTGGCCACGTGGGCCCGATCAAGCAGCAACCGTGAACAGTCGACGAGGCCGACAACCTCGCGGCGGGGGTGGTGCAGTGGGGTGCTGGTGATGCCCCCCTCCGAGCCTAATAGTGCAGCGGACTTCCTTGAGCGGAGGTGATTGCGGCAGCAGCGGCGAAGGCAGGAGATGCGCAGGAGGCATTGTCAGCCGCAACCACAGCGGAAGCGGAGGCGACGTGGCGGCGCCAGTCACGCTGGCTGTTAATTGAAGACGGCTGTGTCCCCGACTCGTGTTCTGTACATCCGGCGGGGAAGCCCGTTCATTCACCTACTGGAAGACTGCGGGAGATTCCTTTCCAGCCGTGCTGGATTAGTCAGCATCTCCCCCTTCCCATCGACCGAGCTGCGAGAGAGTGGAACAGGCCCGCACCGCCCCTGCCGTGGGTGGTAACACCAGCGTCCCCTTCGGTCCATCCGATTGGACAGTGCTCTTCGATCTTTATTCCCCAGCCAGGGATCTGGGGAATCCGAACCCTATTTAACTCTGCTGTGAGTGTGGCCGAGAAAAGCCTGCTAGCTCCAGTCGACTCCGGTTGATGAAGAAGTTCCCTTCTACTGAGAGTCATTCTCAGTCCCTCTTTGTAAATAATGTAAATAAGTGTATAAAGTTTTTCGTTACCTTCCTCCTAACCCAGTCTCCCATCCTCCTCGTCCCATCACCGGTCTCCGGCCATGCTACCCGGATCGTAACATCATACGCGTACTTTAGAAGCATTCAGACACGGAGGCAGAAATATTTCGTCCTACCCGCGGAGTTTGCAATCTTCGGCAAAGGGAATTTGCACACTGCTCGGGAAACCGCGGGTTGCTGCCGAACCCTTGTGACCGCTGACGGCAACAGTTATTTCATTGCAGCCTTCTTTTCATTACAAATGCAGACATCCCTATCTTGTAACGTCGTGTTGTAATCTGTGTTTGTAATGCGCGCATTGGAGAAGTAAGAAAAAACCGCTTCCATTCAATGGCACATCAAGAAACGTGATGGAACACGATCGTGATATAGTTACCTCGATCACCAAGTCGTGTTAGGTCTCTTCAAGTACCCTCTCAAATGTCCCCTGAGTTACCCAGGAGCTGTGCGGTCGAAATCTGCCTTCCGAGTAGAAAAACTGCTCGTTTTTCTGCTTCGAAGAAAGCGTTGGAACAGTTATGGCTGCCCATGCGTCGCTGCAGATGCTCTAGTGCATTGCACGAGTCGCTTCGAGAACTGGCCTGGTGTCGCGTTCGGTGCTTCGGTGCGTGTTTAGTTTGGCCTATGAAAGACAAAGCCTTTATTTCGTTCCGTTGACCACGTTCCGAGCGGCCCTGGTGCTACGCCGGTTGTGCACTCGGCCAGCCCGAGTGGCGCCTTATCGCGGCGACCCCCGCGCGGAGGAGCCGAGAAAGTTTGTCCCGGACAAAAGGAGCGGCCGGCGAGGGTGGCGCGCCTCCGGCCCGCGGGAAGAGGCGGCAGCGAGGCAGCGGCCTGGAAACCGCCCCGGGCGCCGATCGAAAACTCCGTCGGAGATTGTACCGCTTCTTCTCTGCTTTTTCTAACACGTGCGGCGTGCCTCTCTGCGAGTGGCTCGAGGCGAGTCGGCGGCGCGAAAAATCCCCTCCGGATCTTCTACCCGGCGCGCGCGCGCGCTCGCACATCGGTTCGCCTCGAGCGCCGTCTTCGCTGCCGCCCCGGCGAATATTTATCCGTCTCTCTATACACACACACGCACAGCCTCTCTCGCGCCTCAGAACTTCATATAATCCGCTACGTCCAATAATTGTCCTGCCCCGAGGCCAATTTTACGTTGCCATAACAACCAGGGACGTTAGTAAAAGTGTGTCTGTTCGCGTTTACTTCTCTACCCCCCTTCCTCCCCGAGCGCTCTTACCACGTTGCGCCCCCGGTCGTGAACTCTTCGCTCCGTTTTCGCTTGCCTCTCTCGAAACTCCCCCCGTTTTTTTCTTTCGCTTGCTTTTTGTGTCTCTTTCCATCGTGCTTCCTCGGCGCCCGGGGCATTCGGTTCGTCGGACCGCTGCTTTGTCGGTTGGCGTTCTTGCTGGAATATGGGGAAGTGGGAAATCCGGCCCCGCAGGCGAGCAGCCAGTGCGCATGCGTGGCTCGGGGCGGTGGGCCAGCAGCAGGGCTGCGTTCCGGCACCTGGGGCCATGTTGCCCGCCAGAGAAAGTGTCTGCGCGGCTGGGGACGCGATGGAGAAAGGCTGCCGCGCTGGGACTGGCCGAGCTAAAATAACGCATCAAAGTGAATACGAGTCGCCTCGGGAGAAAAAAAATAAGACCAAGAAAACGAAGGAAGAGGGGAGGCTGGCAGGTCTCGTCGCACAATGCCTTTACATGCCGCGCGACTTATGTCTCGATGATCTTGCCCTCTAGCCGTACGGCCTTAATATGCAAACGCGACGTCAGTGCGCCTTATCTTCGATTGGAGAACTTCACCGTTTCACGTGTCAATGCTTTCGTGATAATTGTTTTACCTTGTAAGTGTGTACTTTACGTAATAGCGAACAGACATTCATTTTCTGCTACGAAGAATAAGTAGGTGCTGTTGAAAACTCTCATTCGGTAGGACAAAAACACAGCGTTCTACAAACACTACCCCTGTCTAAGAATTTCAGGATGGGAGGGAGAGCACGATAAAGCAGCGATAACAGATAGCAAGGCTTCAGTTTTCAAAAAACCATTCCGCAAAGCTTAAGCTACAAATTAAGCTGCCGATGTCGCAATTGGGCTGCAGTGCACGTTAAAGAACCCCAGGTGGTCAAAATTTCCGGAGCCCTTCACTACGGCGTCCCTCATAGCCTCAGTTGCTTTGGGACGTTAAACGCCAACAAACCAAACCTTTATGCATGTGGTAGTGCAAGGCGCAAAGGCCAGTGTGAATTGCGAGTATTGCCTAAAAGGATGCTATGGACGTTGGCTAAAACGATGCACGCAGCCTATGCATATAATGCCTTTCGCGCGCAGAGTTTATTAATGTTTAGGTTTATTGAGTCGATGTTATCAATTATTGCCTTTGTTTTTGTCATAGAACCTCTTCTTCAAGCGGAATGAGTCGATTACAGGCACGATGGCAGGCATATGCTACCCTCGATCTCCGCACATGAGATCGTGTGTACCCTCTTCACCACTTTGTGCGACATAGTTTTCAAGATGCCGCAGAACACGTTCAAAGACGACTTATACTTGCCCTCCTCGCTTTGTATGCTGTCCCACTTGCAACACTTGCTGAAAGCTTACAGCTGTAATAAACGTCGCTGGGAAACGCGCCCCAGCAAGAGGGAAAGTGCCTTCAGTACTTCAATGAAACTTCGATGGCCCTGGCATAAGTACCTTTTTTTTTTTTGCAGATGCTCTTCCCACAGTTCTGGTACTCAGCGAGGCTGCCCTACCTCAAACTGGAGAATACCGGGATTTGTGTTCACCTATCCACGTAGCAGACTTGTGATGTACATATGTTGAGGTAGGTTGTCCTATGCCCCTCACAAAAAAAAAAAAAAAAAACTTCCATTACTGCCGCCGTGGTACCTGCTACACATCGCGCGTACGAGTGTGCCGACCATCAAAGGTTCTTATTTCAGCTTTTGCTGGTTGCATAACCCCCCCTCCCCGGGGTGTTACTCATGAATGAGGAGGTTAAAGTTACCAATAAATTCGCAGAATCTCTGAGGGTTCGTCGCAGACTTAACACACAAAGCAGAATGGGTTGGTGTTGAAATTACGCCCGGGCAATTCCGTTGCGCTCGTTAAAGGGTTGACAAGCACGTCGTTTGCGCCTGAGTGCGCCTATTTCTTCTTTACAGCTGTGCGGGGATTTAGGGTGGAATTTGGCAGGAGACTGGCAGGGCTCTGCATATGGGAGAACTTCTTGCTACCTATAAGACACACAATGAACTCCACCAATATGGGGTAGACATCAGTAAGGTGCCTGAGCACAAGACATAACGTGCATATTGCACATCTTGTAAATCGGGATCCTGCGCTAAAAAAACACGAACAGAAGGAGTGGGCAGGATTCGCGCAGTCCCGCACGCAACAAGATGGGCATCCATCAACAGCTCGCCGATCTACTACAGCGTGCATATAATATACCTGGTGTTTCACCCACGGTGTTTCACACTTAGGTGTTGACACTCGACCCGATGCCGCGACCAGATCTTTTTCGCCGCTCCCCTGCGTCTTGTGAACGCGGAAAGGTGGTGCCACGCGATGTAGGCTTGTCAAGCCGCCGAGGTACGGCGGCTTTACTGCAAGTGTAGCGGGATCGTTTGGAGCCACGGCATGTACAGTCAGGGACAAAAGTCTCCGGACCACGTGTTCCTCAAACGAAGCCGATAGCTCTGCTATTAGTCGGCGGCTGGAGACCACATTTGTGGAGGTAAAAGGTAAATTTTTGTCCTTTCATCTGCACAAGTGCGGTCTCCAGCCGCTGGCTAATAGTAGAGCTATAAGCTTCGTTTGAGGAACACGTGGTCCGGAGACTTTTGTCCCCGACTGTACGTGTGTTTGAAGGATTGAAACTGCTGTCCACACCGAGTTGTTTTACGCTACTTCGTGCTCTACTTGCTGGGGCTCCATGAATGGATGGAACAGCAGCGAAAAGAGATCCAAGGCTAGGCCTTTGATCACCTAGACCATCAAGCGGTCATGGCAGCTCTCTCCCCCTTGAACATAGGGGAACGTATGTGCACCTATATTCAAGCATTCCTTACTAACCGCACGGCCGAAATTCACTTCGGTCCGCACATATCCCCCCCATACACCCTTAGTGGGGTTGGCACCCCCCAGGGATCCGTCCTCTCCCCTTTTCTCTTCAATGTCACGCTCATTCCCCTTGCCCACAATCTACAAACCACCCCTAACCTTCTTCATACACTTTATGCCGATGACATCATGCTATGGACCACCCATGGCAGTGATGGAGACATAGAAAATACTCTGTAATCGGCAGCTAACCTCACCCAAACACATGCGCGGAGTATCGGACTCTCCTGCTCTCCGAAGAAGTCGGAGCTCCTCATAATCCGCCCCACAACCCGAAACTGCCCCACAGCCCCCATCATGGTGACGCTGGAAAACCGGCACATCCTGGAGGTAAACTCCCTCCGGGTACTGGGCCTCCATGTACACAACAACGGGAAAAACACACTCACCATACGGAAACTCAAGCAGACAACGGTGTCGATATCCCACCTAATCCGCCGCATTTCTGCACACCACCGGGGCATGAAGGAGCATGACATATGTCGTCTCATTCATGCCTTCGTCCTCAGCCGCCTTCTTCACGCTCCCCTACCTGAAACTCCAGGCCGGGGAAATCTCCACCCTGGATGCCATGATCCGAACAGCATTTAAGACAGCACTACACCTACCCCTAAATACCTCAACCGAAAAACTCCGCCAACTAGGCCTGCACAATACGGTAGGGGAGCTTATCGAGGCCCACCGACAGGCCCAATACATAGTCTCGCGAAAACCACTACCGGCAGACACATCCTACACACCCTCGGTATCCGCCTACCAGCCACGGATCCCACACAGCTCCAGGTCCCCCGCCACATTCACCGCGAATTATTTATTAAACTTCTCCCCAAAAACATGCAGCCCACCTTACCACGAACCCTGCCGCAGAGCTCGCGCACAGGCACTCCACAAACACTATGGCACGGAACCGTATGCCGTTTGGGTGGATGCCGCATGCACGGGCGAGGACGCGGTTGTAGCCATCACGAACCCCTCCCTCCAACCGATTGCCACCCTTCACATAACCCCTACTGCCACTTCGGAGGAGGCCGAAGAGGCCGCCATTGCCCTGGCCATCACACGCACGGAGGCCAGATATATCCTATCCGACTCTAAAACTGCCATACTAAATTTTGCTCGCGGGAGAGTTCACGTCCCTGCATTTCGCATACTGAACTCCCTCGCCGCACACCCACCCCGCCACATGGAGTTAATATGGGTGCCTGCCCACTCCGGGAATTCCGGAAACGAGGCCGCCAACGCTTTAGCTCGAGGTTCTCTCAACCGGGCACCGGCGGCCTCCGACCTGAGGTTCTCGCGGGAGCGCATGCACTCATTCAGTGAAATGACGCAGGCCTGCAAAGCCGAGCGTCGGCTCTACCCTCCACCCCATCCCTGCCTCGGCCATTATCATCAGACACTTTGGAGGCGGCTTCAAGCACGCACCTTACCCTCCCCTTATATACGCTCGCGCTATCACCAAGTATTCACAAACCCCTCCTGTACCCTCTGCCACTACCCCAAAGCCACTCTCGACCATATCCTTTTCCTCTGCCCGGCGGATCCTCCCCCGCGGGGCCTGGAGCACCTTACCACTTGGGAGGCATGGCAGACCCTACTGCGTTATGAGGACCCGGCCAAGCAAGCCATCGCCACAGGCCGGGCTGCCAGCGTCATGAGCCTCCGAGACATGAACGTTTGAGTGCAGTGGGGCCGGGCGGGTGCCCACGGACCTGTGTGTCCCAAACTCCCCAATTGTAAAAAAAGTTTTCACCACCGCCAGCGAAAATACGCGGACTTGTGGTCCTTCGGAGCTTGTTATCGAAATACATTAATTGCAAGGTTCTTTCATCAGCACAACTGCCAACAGCATGGTTAATTATTACGCCTCTTCAAGGTAAACGGTCGGCCTCAATGTTCACGCTCCCACATTTGGGCCAAAGAGCCTACAAGTACATTCAAACATTGCTTGAGCATTGTAATAAGCTGACGCTGTGACGAGATGCGGCCAGCCATGCAGAGAATATGGTCAACTTCTACGGCCTGGGTTATTTGATGAGTGCAGAAATCTCAATGGCGTTTACGTATTTTGCTTCCTTCACAAATACTGTCTCCGAAGCCGGGAATCAGCCCGCGCTGCAGTGCATGGTAGCAGAACGCCTCCGCCGCTACGCACGAGCGCCGCGACCGAAATGAAACCAGGAGTCAGACGTTTTAGTGCCTGGTGCAGTACACTTTTAGCTAAGCAACGTTAAAATAATTTGCGAAAAGGTTCCTGGCGTTTCTCCCTCCAAACTCATCTCTTACGCTGAAACCGACGATGCTGAACGGCTGACGATCTCGAGGAAATCCCGGCGTGCACGCGAAGAGATAAAATACTTGAGACTGTAAACTGGGCATGGTGACTGTGACTGTGTTGCCCTTAATAATGATCTCCCACAAAATGCTCCATCGATCATTCGAAAGTCATGCAAATTATGTAGCTGCATATTTGTTATGAACGTGTCCGGCATATTTTCTGCCTTTCATACCACCGTGTTTCGTGGCACCAAATGCACAGCGGGTGCAATCTGCTGGAGGCCACGAGATGGTTGGTTTATTGGTTTATTGGGGTTTAACGTCCCAAAGCAACTCGGGCTATGAGGGACGCCGTAGTGAAGGGCTCCGGAAGTTTCGACCACATGCACTGTTCTTTAACATGCACTGACATCGCACAGCACACGGGCCTCTAGAATTTCGCCTCCATCGAAATTCAGCCGCCGCGGCCGGGATCGAACCCGCGTCTTTCGGGTCAGCAGCCGAGCGCCGTAACCACTGAGCCACCGCGGCGGGGCGGAGGCCACGAGATCGCCGACCGAAATTAATTACTGCGCTACCGTGGAATCTCGCATCTGGTGCGTTTACGTAGATGCTTCTTCGAAAGGTGGAGTCCTCCACATACAAAAGGGACGGTCCGGACCGCCATTAGTAGCCCCAGTTATTCCATTCGCTGACCTCCTGACCTCCAGACTTTTAAATTTGAGAGTACGTGGTTAGGGCGCTCGACTACGGGACACGGGATCAATCCCGGCTGCTGCGCGGCCTAGAATCGACGCAGAAGGCGCCCATGTGCGGTGCGATGCCAACGCACAATGAAGCAACGAAGTACTTACAACCCATAATCGCGTCTAGTAAGCTTCTGGACCCGGCTGGACTTTGAAGTGCGCCGCAGCAACAACCAACGAATCACAGCCACCAGGCACACAGCTCGCGACGGCCGTCCACGGGTTAGGCCCGCGTCGCCACGTGAGCCTCCGCAACGATTAGCGGGGCTGGTACAAAACCGCGACATAGAAGCCTAGTTCTAGCAAACCTTGTTCGTGCACAGGGCACACGACACCAAAACGTAAAAGCTGATAACCTAACGTTCATACCTTCAGGTGCACTCTGGCTGCACGAAAGGTAGACAAACGCTGCTTGAAACCCCAGAGAAAGCCGGGCACGCCGCTTAGCTGCGTCCGCCGTTCCGCAACCGGCCCACACCCCGCAGCGCCCCCACGCCGCTGCGGTCGGCGCATGTAGTAGCTTAGCGCTTCCGTCCACGTCGTCCTTCCTCTACTTGTCCGTTCTCTTTTTGCGCTGGTTCGTCAAAGAGCATGTAGTATAGAAGGCGAACATTACCTGTGTACGCTCTCCGCCGTGGCGTGCGGTCAGTGTCGACATATGAATATATTCTTCCACCGTCGTTTCACCTAAGATGATTTACAATTTTTTTTAAATATGCTTTCTGAGTTTGAAAAGCGCTTTTTTTTTGGCATAGCATTTTCAGTGGTGAAGCGCATCAGAATTCAGCTAAGACGCGATAACTAGTAGTCTGATTAAGTAATATTGAATAATGAACTCCTTAACTATTAGTCTCCTTATTTAATGAGAGGCGTGTAGCCCACCGTAAGTAATATCCATGTCATTTTTTTATAATTTCGAAAACACAATTACCCTCGTCGTTGTGGCCCAACAAATTCTGGCTACACCGCACCAGAATACACCCCTTACAAAAATGGGCGTTGAGTTTCTGGTGTCATGTTCATGCATTCCTTGTGACACATTAGAAAGTCACCACGAAGTCAGGTATTCATGTCTTTCGACAATAAAAACTCAGCAGAGACTCTTTTTCGTTAACACAGAAGATTTCCTTATGTCATCGGCCATCAGACACTCAAGTGACTTTTCTCGCCGTTAACCCCCATGCAGAAATATACCACAACAGATTCAGATGTTATTTCACACGAATTTCTCTCATGTCATTGCCTTTGTGGTACGCACAAAGGCATGCATGAAATAAATGCAGCAAGCGCCGGAGGCACTAAGAGGGAAGGGGGTGCGTGGGGGGGGGGGGGGGCGCTATAATTTACGCTTTTATGACTGTGTCGGCACTCTAGAAAGAGAGAGGTTGTTTACTGGTCAGTGAAGGTTTTTTTGAAAAAAAAAAATATGCTTGTCGACAGCTATTGAAACATTACACGGAAAATTCGTTTTTTTTTTTTGCTGTTTAGTGTCCAGATTAGTGGTCGTTACTTGTGATCATCATTCAATGCGATGAACGTACCGCGCGGTGGCGTTAATACGAGTGACCAAAAAACGTGCTACCCGCAAGGATGAAAGGAAGAACTTTTCTTTTTGTCTGCAAAGTGCAAAATATAGGCTTGAAGACACTGATACAGCAACGAACAACTTAATATCAAAGGCTGGCTCAGTCGCAGGCTCCATATAGTGCGTCACGTCGAAAGCGTAAGCGCGCGCTGTTTTCAATATAACTCCGAACAGTGCAGAAAGGAACTCAACAAGAAAAAAAAACAAGTGACAAGCATGCGATGTACCAGTGTACAAGATAAAAAAAGAAGACAGCGCAGTCTCTCGATCTTCAGTCACCTCCTCATGTGTGTTTACAACATTCAAACGTTTAGCTGGATTAGAAAGATGTGAGTCGCTAACATGATCGCAGGTTTTGAAGCTACCTAGCGCATTATTCGAGTAATTTGTGCCCCGGAGTGCAGTTTTGCACAACGCTGTGGTCTGTACCAAGGATTAGGAGCGCTAAGACGGTAAAACGGACAGCTCTCGCTCTGAGACTTGTAGTTTCCCAAACGGTTTGATACGGCCAATGCGCTGTATGTCAAGGCTCAGAATACGTTGGCACTTCCAACAGGCCTGAAAGGTCCGTCTGAACAACGTTGTTGTCCCGTGCGAGCATGTAGATGCTCGCAATGGAAAGAACAAGAAACAACTGTGGCTGCGCATATCACGCCACATAAGGTGACTAGTTAACGTCTGTTGGCGTGGTGTAGTGGTGGGCCACAACTCCGACGACGTATCTTGGAGTACCGCTGAACTCTTATAGCAACCCCGAACCATACTGGAATGAACAAGTGGCAATAGCAAAGGAAAAGGCCAGTGAGTGGGTGGCAGGGGCGACCACTATCAATGTTCTCGCGCGCCACTGTGTGTAACCTGTTCCTCATCTCCAAGATATGGTATGTCATGAATGTGTTGAGCGCCTCGCGGATCAATATTCAAAGGATCCATCGGGTTTTTGCTGTATTTATTTGGGCGTCGACATGGGAAAGAACTAGTCGAACAAACTTATTCTTGCCCGTGAAGAGAGGAGGTCTCGGTCTTGCTCATTTATTTGTACGACAAATCGTGTCCCGCTTTATGTTTCTTCGCGACCAGAACGATATTTTTCTTCGCACAGTTATGCAAGTTCGTTTATGTCGATTGCTACCAGGAGTTGTAGTATGCTCTGTTGAAAACATGCGTGGTACAGTGAGAGGTTATCTGCGTGAAGTTGTGCTTGCGTGCAGAATGTTACAAGTGCGATTTTCAATGCAGTACCTCTCCAATGTCACTAGAAAAAATCTGTATAAAGATTTAATTGAATCAATGCTCCCTGTACCCATTTACCGATTGTCAAACTGCGGAGGCCCAGGAGCAGATGTGCTCAAAAGCGTTAAAAGAATGCCAGTTTACCCATCTTTGAAAACTTTCTTCTTCAAACTTCATACCGGAACTCTGTCGGTCAAAACATGGAAGCATGATAAAGGACTCTTTGTCCCTTGGTCAACAGATTGCTATGTAAAAAACCTGAAACAATAGATCACGTTTTTTTAGATTGTTGGGATGCGGTTTTTTTCTGGGATGTGCTTCAAAGAACATTAAAGAAAGATTTACCGCTACACCCGCATGGCATCAGGTTCTTACCGGTAGGAAAACAGGACATCCCTTATGACACTATTATGCTCCTTGGCCTCCATAGTTTATGGAAAACAAGGACACAATTCAACAATGCAGAAGTAGTTGTGAGATCTACACGCGAGCATTTCATTGAAGGTGTCATAAGTCTGAGGGAAGTGTATCAGGCACTGCCTGATCAGCCAACTTGGTTAAATGTGTTGGATGACTTGGCTGAACTGAAAAAATTTTAACCTGCTATGTCAGTGCAAGTGTTGCTGACAAGTTTTACTTCTTTGTACCCGTTGTGAAAATGCAATAAAGAAAAAAAAAGTTGGCGTGGTGTAGTGGTTAGCGTGGTAAGATGGGGAGTCTGAGGTCAGCGGTTCGAATCCTCGTGAAGGCCGGCAGTTTTTATTTAACTTTTTTGTTTTTTTTTTTTGTTTTTGCTCCACTTTTTTATTTTGGCTCTTATTTTGCATTAGTGATCCCCATATTTGGATCAGGTTTTGCAACGGCAGGTAAGACACGAGAAAGTCAAGAAAAATCATCAGAAAAGTACACATTAAGAACACACTAGAACCACGGTGGCCAATTTGTTTTAGAAAGCCATTAGGAATTCATTAGGAAAATCACCAGAAAGTCATGAGAAAGGCATAAGATCCTCATGTCAAAAGTCACTAGACTTTCTAAAGAAAGTCATTAGATTTTTTCTTAAGGGATGGTCACCCGATACATGCCTGTGCTGTGAGTCACCAGTAGCGGCCGTAGTCTTGGGAGGAGTGAGCAGGAGGAGCGGCCCAGTTCTCCCAGGAATAAGGCAAAAGGGGGGGGGGGGGGGGGGGTATTTACGTAGGAGGTAGTAGAGTGACTGAGTGACTCGTGAATAGAGATACAATTTGTATTAACTGTCAATGAATGCGCTCCGTACCTGGCAGCGGGGGTAGCGAGGGAGGTTGAGAATACGCCATGTGCACCGCCTATAAGGGGCGCCACTGAGTCTTCTAGCGGTCGCTTTCTAAAGTACGCACGGAAACACAGTGTCCGACGCTGACTCATCTGCTATGAGAATGGTCGGCTGCGATTACTCGTTTTTTCCGGACTGCCGCCGTTTCACCACGCTGTAGCACAGAGTAAGAGAGTTGCGTTTTTCCGCCAGTGAGCACTTGCAGGCTGCAGCTCGTCTCTGCGCTGCGCTATGAATTAGGCGTGTGTCTCTCGTCGCGTGCTGCACCCCGCCCGCACGCAACTCTACAGGTGAGTCCAAGCTGCGGCGGCCGCTTTTCGATGGAGGCAAAACGCAAAAAGACGCCGTGGGCTGTGCGATGTCAATGCACGTTAAAAACAACCCCAAAACGGTCGAAATTTATCTTTAGCCTTCGACCACGGCACGTCTTCCTCGCCTCTCTCACAGCACGGCTGAGGTGTCCACCGAACGATTGATTCAACATTGACAGCCACAACAGACCGGTAACCTTCGGCTACAGAGCTAGCATTCTAAAACAAAAATAAAATTGTAATAACAAACGAGGTATTAGAGCGAAGTGTGATCAAACTATGCGCTTCAGGTGGTGTTACCAGCCGATCTCTGAACAACAATGCGTCTACAATGCTTTTAGTGAGTGTCTGAACATTCAACTAGAATAAAAAAAATGTTGCTAGACATGCCTTGGAGCTCGTATCACCGCAGCACACTGGCAGCGGGTGTTGGTTGTTACCGGACGCAAACGTCCAGTGAAAGCTTTTCAGTTTGACAGGGCAGCGTTGAAATGTACGGTGAGCGGCCGGTGTGGTCCACCCCTTTCCCGGACGTACTTACCAACCCCGCCATCATCGACGCGACGACACAAGGTATAGGGAATGTGTTTCGCTTTCCGCGCATTGGAACCAGCTGCCGCGACGACACTTTCACTGCTACCCGCCAGAGAGCAGGCCAGCAGCGTGGCCTGTCGTGGTTTTCACAAGGGACGATTTTAAGCCCTCGCGAACAGCAGTGCGGTATTCGGATCCCTTCCGCGGTAGTTATACCATCCGGCCTTTTCGAGAACCCGTGCGTCGGTGTGGCCCACGAAGTTAGCTCGACTGAAGCCTGCTGCGATACCATCAATCTTGTTTCCAAAACTACAGTGTAAACGCCACCGCGAGGAGTTCGCGAAAAGAAGTACGCGGCGAAGAAGAGTACGCGAAGTCTCAATTCACTGGCGTTTTTACAAATAGGCCCCATAGAAATGCGGCAGCCGCCACCGGGTTTGATCCCATGAACTGATGCTGAGCAGCAGAATGCCGTTTAGTCAATGGATAATAAAGTAAAGCAAAAACAGAACCGCTTTTCAACCAGGAACCAAGCCGCCGACCTCTCAAACCTAAAGTGGCACGCTTTAATCTGAGCTAGTCATGCTAGTCATGCAAGAGCTAACAATGCGGCCGAGTACATGTGAAAGGATAAAGTGAATTCGCAGATATTGATCGACGCTGCGACATCGGGTCTGCACAAACGGGAAGCATGTCACCATAAGAAAAGAAAAGAATCCTTACACGCCCTTGCACCCAAAATGGCTCCAGAATTAAGGGGACACTTAAGCTCCGCCTTTAAGGGTATACGACGCGGCAGCGTTAATGGCTCGCTTGGGCGGTTTCTCTTCACGCACAGCCACGGTCCTTTGTTCACATTCACACATTTATCACAATTATAAAAACACAGTTTCCACATTCTTTGAAGACTTCCCACGCTGCAGTTTACGCATATAGTATTGCTGTATTAGTATCTGACTGATTCGCACGTCTCTTGTTCACTCCACTAATTACCACATTACTGGGCTTCAAATTAAGCCAACACCACACACATCACCCTCCTTGTACCTCAGTCAAGTCAACGTGCCTGCGTGGCGTAGTCGTTATTTCATCATTTATAATCCCTTAAAGGCCCCTGTCGGGGTATTACATAACAGTGCGGAAGAGGTGTTTTCAGCATCAGTATGCACTTTAGGGTGCTTTTTTTTTTCATTGTTAGCGAAGGTGACCAAAGCGCAATAGTCCCCCTGGTAAGTAAGTGTTCATTCGCCTCCGTTTAGTTTAAGAGCCTCTATTGCATGGATACCTAGAGGCCGCACGGATTCAGCGCTGACGGATCAGTAATAATGCCTCAAGCACGCTGCGCCACAACGCACCCAGCGTCAAATTCTGCCGCCCCCTGCAGCCGTACGGGTCTCGGTACGGTGGTGTTGACACGCTCCTTCCACAATCGCTACCTCCGATACGAGGCTTGCGGATCTCCGCTCCTCTCATTTACGGGCGGAGCACTGTGCAATGCGGTGAGATTCCGACCACTTGCCCAGTTCGATCCGCTTCCGGCAACGAGACAGCTTGCATTTCCTCTTACTTTCTGACTTGCCTGATCCGCTGTTACTAACCGCCTCCTTCGGGGCTCGCGTACGCGTGGACAGGACGCAGCGTTATATTTCCAGCCGCACGGATATACTTCTCGTTCGAGTGAAGTCTGGCGGGTGTCCGTTATTTGCCGGCGCCTCTTCGCCCTCGCGGGAAGCGTGTGGCGACGCTCCTCGCGCTGACACGTCGCCGTGGAAGGGGGCCGGCGGCGGGCTGGCCTGCACTCGGACGTCCCACGCACGCAGCTGGGTCGCCCGTGCGCGCAACTGTCCGCGGCGGGGCAGCGCGTGCCCCGAATACGCCGACGGCAGAGAGCCGCACGTGACAGCGTGCGCCAGCAGCTCGAGGGGGGAGGCGCCCCTCCACGCCTCCGCCGTGCAGCCCCTGCGCGGATTGCAGCCGCTCTGATTTTGCACCGGTCCAATTAGAAGCAGCGCGCTATTTGCGCCGCTAATTAAAAGCAGCTGGGCGCTGAGGCCCGCGCGTCTTGTCGCTGTTTCACTCAGAAAACGGGACCCGAACCTCCGAGCACGTCTTCGGCTTAACCTTTATTTCTGGGCCCGTGAGCGGGGCAGGCTCGGTGAATTCACTCACGTTGACCCCGCTCCTCGCCGCCTACGCGCCCTCTGCTTTTGCTTGTCAGCGGACGGCCGACGTGCGCTGCGTCGCAATGACTAGGGGTTGCGGCCAGGGAGACCTCGCCGCTGATGTGGTGACTAACTTCTGGCGGTGTAATGAACGGTAGCTTGTACGCGAGCAGTGGGCCCTCTTCATATCGGGGCAGTCGCCTCGAACGCACTGAGCGTATCTGCTATATCTTTCGTACGTCCGAAAGATCTTTGGTAACCAAGAAGCGCAGGAGTCGACATTCGGTGCATCTTCATCCGAGCTGTGCATCTGAGCGATGTCTCTATACCTGCACTGTAGTCAATATTTTTAATTTTGTTTGTTTTTTCTTAAAAAACCGAGTCTGTTCAGTGGCTCTGAATCAACATTATTCAAAAGTAATAGAGGTCGCATATCAAGGGGCAAGCTTTTGATCAAACTGCCGGAAAATATGATGACGAAGACAATCTTGGATTTTCGGGGGGTTTCATTAAAGGCGAAGATTGGGGCCTGGCGACAGTCTCAGCCCTCCCATGCCCTGGGCATCAGTACATCCAGATGCGGCGAACAGCAAGGCCTCTCAGCTATCGATTTTTGTATTTGCAATTTTTTCGTGCAGTGTGTCGTGTGTATATGCCACGCGAGGCTGAGTTAGTACACAGAACCGTGGCTTCGACAGATATAATTCTGAGTCAGGGTACTCGAACTGGGCCTTGCCTGTGCGGGTCTAGTTTGACGAAAGTCTGCCCCCTGCATGGTAAAAACGTCAGCGTTAATGAAGCTTGAAGAATCACCACGGCACATGTTGCCGATACCTGTGTTTACCGGCATACCACGCTTCGTGCTGCATGTCTTGGTCATTTTAGTTTAATTTTAGAGTATCTTTCATAGTGTATGCGCTTGTAGCGTTTTCAGTGTTCTCAAGAAGCTTCTTATTTCTATACCGCTTATTCTTTCTAGATCATTTCTCTTCCCTCCCTTGTGTGTAGCAGGCATGCGTTGTGCCTTATCGGTCGGCAGTTACCAGCTTGTACCTCTTCACATTTACCGCGTCTCTCTTTGCATTATCACGCCAAGTAATCAATATTAATGATGACGCAAAACACAGCGACTACGTCCTCGGTGTTCGTCGATGGTATATCGCTCAATTCGGCACTGATAAAGGAAGTCGACCAAACTGTGCAGTTGTGAATTGTATTCACTACTCTATAAACGGAGAAAAACAAATGTTGAAGAGTTTCGTAAAATCATTATATTTTTTTATCTCGCATATTTTGCTCTCCAGGCTCTGTCCTTGCTTAGACACCACCCTCGCGAATGCTGCATGCAATTCAAAATGCAGGTTCGAGGTAAGAACTATGTCAGTGGTCGCTCTTCTCTGACTGCAGCTAAGTCTGTCATTGCAGTGCAACATAGTAAAAACATTCTTACTGCGCATTTCAATTCGTGCGCCTTGCACGATCCTGGCAAAGATGCACTGCAGGGGTCATGCGAAAAAAAAAATGCCCACTTGATAATGCGATCTGATGCCACCCATTATGTAATGCCCTGCAAGGAGTCTTAAGGGTAATTAAGTGATGATGATAACAGGTCTACTTTAGCAGTATTGGTTGTTCATTTACATTGATCGCCTTCTCATTCCGCTATTCAATTTGATTTCGCCGCGGGCTTCTGGCGAGTGAAGGTGAGTTTGCCCGGAAAGTGTCCCGATCCGCTCCTATCCAACAGGGGCGCTGTGACGTGGAGGCTTCGGACACGCATACACACACACCACGGATTTTTCGTCGAAAGAGGATTATTCTGCGAACGAAGTGAAAGAATATTACTTGGCTGTTTACAAACAACGCGCTTAACGCCTTAGCGTACAAAACCGAGCAGGTGGTAGGCCTCTCACCTAAATGTGTTCACGTCGCGACCGAGCCAACACAGAATGGCGCACGCGTTATAACCACACCACACGCGTTATTTGTGAACATTTCTTAAAGGAAGCACGCACGCACTCTTGCGGTTCACATTTCGAGGCGCGGAGGTGAGAACAGTCCCCGCGCACCATCGGTTGCCGCAACGCCAGCAAGAAGCACCGCCCCGTGCCCCTGTTTCCTCGCGCTTGAGGCGGCCGACCCCCCCCCCCCCCCCCCCCCCCCCACCCTTGCTCTTGCTCGTCCCTGCGCCGCGCCCCCACTGACGTCGGCACGCTCCGAAGCGTCGGGAATGCCCGTTGCTTCTGCGTAGACGCGCCACCTCTGCGTTAGCTATAGTTGAGCTCGGCGCTACGCTCCCGCGCGAAACTACACTCTTAGAAATGTTACGATTATCAGTCTTCTGCCAACGCGCGCTCCTGAAATAATCTGTTTCACCGTGGCTTTCCTTGGATATTATGCCAAAGAGAACGTAACAAAACAATATGCTATTCTCAAATTGCGGGTTTGACGCAGAAGCTCGCATGCCAGGTGCTCGTAATTGGTTGATTTTTGCACAACGCTGCCACAGTTTGGTGGCCGGGTGCAGTGGGTTGGCCGGGGTGACCGGGCTTATATCCTTTCCCAGAACTTGTTGCCGCCAAAGTAGAACCATTACAGCTTACGCCAGCAATCGAGGGGTCAAACTCTGAAAGCTGTCAGTACCGTGTTACCGTAGAAAGTTCTCCTGCATGGCCTTTGTGCTGAATAGTTATGCTTCGATGTTTCTATTCATGCTTACGTCTTATGTGTACATGCGTGCAAATAGAAGCGTTGCATCGTCATCATCATCACCCTGACTGCACCCACCGCAGGGCAAAGACCTCTCCCATGTCTCTCCGATTAACCTTAACATTTGCCCGTTATGGCCACCGTATCCCCGCAAACTTCTTAATCTCATCCGCTCACCTAACTTTCTGCCGCCCCTGCTACGCTTGCCTTCTCTTGAAATCATTACCTTTAAAGAGCAACTACATCACTTTTTAAGAGTGCCGCGCTATTCAAAGGTTCAAATCCATATAGGCTCTATGTAAAGCATGCCAAGCGTTTTTTCTCTGCCATTTAAAATAGTGCCGTAAACGACAATTCAATTTTAGGCTTCTCCTCGCAGCACTAGACGATTGCGGAGAAGCTTGGAGTGACGCTACGGAATGTAAGATTTCAAATTTCCTTTGCCGTCAGCCGCACCCTGCCACATAACGCTAGGTGGCCTTTTCCTTCAGCGGCGTTGGTCTTTTTTCTTTGAAAGCAGGCGTTTATGCGTCGTAAATGCACCGGTACCTTCGATGACGTCATGATGCGCCCCCGACTTGGCGCTTTGCGCTGCAGAGAAGCCTGAAGGCCGTCGCTATTTAGTCGGCGATTACGCCACCACCATTTCAAATGCTAGCCCCAAAGGACTTTGCATGCTTTACCTTCAAGTTTCACACCCTTTAAGCTCGTCAATTCCTAAAGCCTACGCAGTTGCCCTTTAAGGACCATCGGTTATCTTCCCTTCGCATTACATGCCTTGCCCAAGCCCATTTCCTCTTGATTTCGACTAAGATGTCTAACCCACGTATGTACCCTGACCAACTCTGCCCTCTTCCAGTCTCTTAACGCTACATCTATCATTTTCCTTTCCATAGCTCGCTGCGCTGTCTTTAAGTTGAGCCCTTTTAGTTAGCCTCCAAGTTTCTGCCCCACAGGTGAGTATACCGGTAAGATACAGCTGTTATATACTTTTCTCTTGAAGGTTATTGGTAAACTGTCATTCATGATCTTAGGGAGCCTACCAAATGCACCCCACCTCTTTCTTGTTCTGGTTATTTCACTCTCATGACGCGGATCTGCTGTCACCACCTGCCATAAGTACACGTATTCCCTTACCACTTCCAGCACCCCGCTACCAATCATAAACTGCTGTTCGCTTCCCAGACTGTTGACCATTACTTTGCTTTATTGCGTAGTAATTTTTAGACCCACCGTTCTGCTCTGCCTGTCTAACTCATTGATCATGATCTGCAGTTCATCTCTTGAGTGACTTATCATGCTCTGCAGTTCATCTGCAGTTCTCATTGGAATTTTATAACTGACTTCATGGAGGACTATGGTATCCGTGCAACCGTTATAGATATCTTCCAGTAGCTTTATATTAGACTTATCTATACCCTTATCCTGCAATTCCTGCATGACTGCTGAGGTTGGGACTGAGTCAAGTGCTTCCTCGTCATCTATGAAGGCTATATATTATAGGCGTTGGTTATATTCTGCACATTTCTCTAACACCTGGTTTATTGTATGAATGTGGTCTATTGTCAAGCAGCCTTCATATAGGAGGTTGTGGCCAAGTTCTGCACCAGGGCGGCCAAATTCTGTTGTTGTGAGGGAATGCGTTGTCGGTTGTGGTCACCGAGGTCCGGCCGTACCCGATGCCTGGTTATGCAATTCCATCGACAAGCGGAGTTTTATGCGAAGCATATTACTAGAGGTACACTACAGCCCTTCGCCGTGGTTACACGCCGTGCACACCACGTGGTACAGTTACGTCACACCACGTGACATACCACGTGACACATGACGTCACGACAGAGGAAGACGGAGGTACACTACAGCCCTTCGCCGTGGTTACACACCGTGCACACCACGTGGTTCAGTGACGTCACACCACGTGACATTCCACGTGACACATGACGTCACGACAGAGGAAGATGAGGGTCCACCTCGCGCCGTCGCTGTGGTTGCACGCCGTGCAGACCACGTGGTACAGTGACGACACACCACGTGACATACCACGTGACACAGGACGTCACGACAGATCGCCGTCACGCGCTGGGAGAGGGAGAACGATGCCATCGCACAGACACCGGAATGTCCTCGAGCGGCATTCCCGCGCATTTCGAACGGGCGATGAAGAGCGGGATGAACGTCAACCAAGGAAAGCCATGTATTACCAAGCCTAGCCATCAATATGCTTCGCATCTGACTAGGCTTAACCTTAGCTAAGCCTCAGCCATTTTTCTTTTTTTCATCTGATGGAGAATCGCGCAGCACCTTGATTCGAACCTTTGTCCTCTCGCACGCGGCGGATGGTCTACCTTTACGCCATCGCTGCGTTCAATGCTCTTGTGCCAGCTGTCCATTTGTGCAAGCCCGCAGTGAAGGCATCATCAGGAGGTGCATGAGTCTTCTTCTGGCGCACCTCGTGGCCGCAATTCACATCATGTACTTACATAGGAAGTAAATTGAATTGAAACTGAAATTTGTTTCCGCGTTGTAACCGCGCGTGTTTGGCTTGCACTTTTACTATCGTACACCGATCCGTCATGACTGCCAAAGTGAAAGGTGCGAGCATCTCTGACAGATCGGCGCCTGAATCTCTGGCCGAGCAGGAATTTCCGCTTCAGTACAAATAGATATGCGGCTTCATTGTGTAAAGGGGCTTAAGGCGGTAATTAGCTCTTGAAGTCAATGAGGTGTAACAAGCGACTTACAAATCGCATCTTCATACAGTGATAACATTGCATTCGACGGAGACGACCGTCGGGTTCATTTCTTCCATTTCGTTGGGGCTTCAGCATCTGAACACGTTTTCCGATTGCACGCCCGCGCACCATGTATACTTTCGACAACCTTGCGCGGCGCAGCACACCACATTTATTTTAATATCCTGTATTTGTACATAGTGTATACTGTCGCCCTACCCCTATGCTTTCTCCTATCGCCCCCCCCCCCCCCCCCACCTTCTTTCCTTCTCCCTGTTCTTTTATTCCCGCTAGCCGCAGCTCAGGTGCTTCAGGCTTCGATGGCAGATGCCGCGGCTAGCAACATCTGTTCCTCCCATTGTTATTTTTTGTTACCAATAAATAACCACTAACAACAACAACATTTTTTTCTCAAACATTGCCGACAGGAATTGTCGATGAGGAGCCCTTAAATGTATTATGCACGCAAAGGAACATGCAAGGATGGATGACAACAAAGGATATGTCGTACTCATGTGTTTGAGTCGCGCTTTATCGATCAATGGGCACCACCGGCGTACTCCGATCATCGTGAACAAAGCAACGTCAGAACTACGCAAAGGCATGGTGCTGCGCATGGCATGGTGCTGGCATGTTGTGGATGAGCTTCACTCACCCTTTTACGGGCGGATGTCTCCTTTTGCCACGTAGGTACAGCGTCTTCCTTCAAAGCGCACCTCACACAACTTTATGCCGTTGTTGGTGCACAATCGACTCATTTGAAATTCGTTTGCCTATTTCATCATTCTTTATCCTTCGTTCATCTCCTGCCGCAGGTATACGTCACAAACAGGTTTTTGTACACTCTCCTGAAGCGTGAGTGCTGGTGCTATTGACATCATGAGGAATCACTACGTGATCGAACGGTTCCCATGTGGGCAATGTTTCGACACCGCTTTAATAATCCATTCCTTACTAATTTATTTTGTATTTAATTAACTGATGGAGATCCGGAGACTGCAACCCTTACGACCACTGACTTTCAGTGTGACGTCAACTTATTTGACAAAGTATGCAGTGTATACTGTTGCGGTATACATAACCACCAGTGTTGTTTTGTTTTGAAGTAGCCTGAAAAATAAAACTTTCTTCCTTGTTTTTAGGAGTCCGCGAATATTCGGAAATTTCGAATAGCGAATTTAAAATCGTGCTATTCGATTATTCGAACGAATCACATAGTGCATGTTCGAAACTGTTCGAACCGAATCTGATATGTGCTCAACTTCTTGAATACTTTTCGAATAATTGGCACGGGGTTCGAATAAGGCCCGCTGCATATTTAACGCGGCAGCGTTAAGGG
The DNA here is from genome assembly GCF_055824585.1 of Amblyomma mixtum. NCBI lineage: Eukaryota > Metazoa > Arthropoda > Arachnida > Ixodida > Ixodidae > Amblyomma > Amblyomma mixtum. Next base: position 78,762,594 of record NC_143014.1, read on the forward strand.
TTCCGTGTCGCAGAAAAGCCCGTGTCTTCGTCGGCGTATTTGGCAGTGAGCGAAAAACCCCGATGGAAACAGAGAATTAATAAAATTGCGCTGGAAAGAAAATTGGGTTTGGATGGTAATCGAACCCAGGACTTTCTGACTGCACCATGGGCACGCTACCCACAGGCCACGAAGCCTTTTTTTTTTTGTTGTTGCCTTCTTTGACAGTGAAAGCTTAACTCACGAAGAGCTAAAACGAGTCAGCCACGCCACAGGCAACGAAGACTCGTTGATTCAAGCTGAATAAATGTGAATCTAGTGAATGCGTTGTGGTCTTGACTTGATGAAGTGTCTTAGAGACATGTACTGATTGCGTGCATGAGTAATTACGAGTACTCTAATTAGGAATTAAGTAATTGAGTAGGTAACGCGAACGGGACTCGATAAAGCTATCGCGTTCTACTCTTAAAGGCGAAAGTTCAGCGTCCCCCACATTTTCCCTCGATGACTGTCCAAACACTGAGCGACGCCGGATATCATCATGCTGCGATCAGTATGCTTGTCACGCGGCCTCGCGGCAGTACGCATGCAAGTTCAGCAGACCTTACATTGATACCGACCTCAGAGGCCACGTCAACTCTCTGTGCATGGTACTAGTTTACTTTTTTTCGCCATCAGTAGGCACACGTCTTTTTTGTGCGCATATAACTTGACGGTCGTAGATTTAATGCACTGTATTCTCGTTGCTTCTCCTTAGTGTAGATTGGTGTTGCGTCTTTGACACGTGGTCTTTGAACAGCTATAGCTTTAACTCCACAAAGATAACACCGCACTGCAGCGCCGCCACTGGCTTTTCATTGCTACCCCCGATTGCTCGTTTTGTACAAATAACCGCACAAGGATACGAATGCTAGTTGAAATATTGGATTTGTATTCGATTCGCTTTTGCCGCTATTTGATTCGTATTCGATTCGGCTTTTAGCTACACGATTCGTATCCGATTCGGTTTCGAAAAAGTACTATTCGCACACCCCTACTTGTTTCGCTTGCACCTGATGCATTTCGGAACCCATTTGTGGACAGTGAGCAATGCGCCGACTTTCGGAATGGCCGCAAAATAGTTCCCACACAGCAAGTTCAACGTAATGCGAATGCCACGCCCCGCTTAATAACCAGCCCTTGCCCCTTGTTCATTTTGCCCACACTTTACGATGTTTTTCAGGCTAAACACTGCCCTCCGTGTTCGCTTACACTCTGCTATATGAACTGCGGCGTCAGTACGTAACGCAGCTTCGTTTTGCTGCTGCTACGACTGCCACCCGCAACTTTTCTTTTCTCGTCAACACGCAGCGCGGACTGGTGAATAATTCACGCTGAGAAATTCAGAATTAACTCTCATCTGTTGCTGGAAGGGGCGCATTCGATGGACATGTCGGCCAAAAGCCTCCAATATAATCACTGCTTTTACATCTTTTCAAACCTACGCGTGCTCGAAAAGAGAAATTCGCGCTCCAATAGAATGAGCAGGTGGTGCTGCGCGGTTCGGCATCTTTGATATGAGAGCGTCTAAAAGATCAGAAGAGTGCGCTTCGTGGTTTGCATAAACCATGCTTATCGAGGAACAAGAGAGAAAAATTTTCACGGCTGGAAGAAAGTTCTCATCGGCGCTTCCAGAGACACGGCGCGGCGGAAGACGGAGCCGCTGAGCCAACCACCCGTGCGAGCAAATAACGAAAAAGAACGGGCCGAAAAAAAAAATCGAGGATGTAAATCCGCTCTCGGGACCCCGTAGAGCGGCCAGAAATAAGAAATAGGAGCGCAGGACTCCTCGCTGCGTTCATTATGCAGCTGCGGTTGGAAAATTTTCGTCTTTGAAAATTGAGTTGGGCCGGCACTGTGTCGGTCGGCTTAGAAAAGGCACGTGTTCGACGCTGGCGCACATCGGCGGCTTTCTTTCTTGGCCCAGCCGGCTCGATATACCTCAAAAACTTCATTAGGCGCCGCGCGGATGGAGCCCGAAAGAGCAGCGAGCCGCAGCACTGCCGCCTACGCAGGGAGCCGTCTCAGGCCAGCATACCAAAGTGAGCGGCCCTGCGCGCCAGAGAATATAAAAGAGAAGGAAGAGTAAATGCAAGACGAGGCCCGGAGAACTACGGGGACTTGAAAGCCGCACTTCGTCGTCGGCTCGGCTACTCAAATTTTGCGCCTTTTGGCGCTAGCTTTTGTTTTTGCCCTCGGCCCCATTATACCGCACGGCCCGATACGACGCGCTATACACACCCTCCTCGGAGGGTTTCCTCGGAACGGCAAGTTCTCCCCGTAACGCAATAAGGGGAAACTTCTCTCCAGCCTCAAAAATTTTGCGCACCGCACTTCGTCAGCGCTTGTTCGCAGTGGTGGCACGGCGGCGTTGTGTGTGCGGCGAATACGTATTTTCGCCACGTTCTGGCGCGCATCGAAACGTCGCGCTCGCTCAGCGGCGCCGGCGATGCGCGCTTCTTGGCGCGCCCGAAAGGATTGTTACGTATTCCGCGGGGCGAAAGGCGGGCGCCGGTCGAGTGGCGCGTTGCCCGTATCCACTGCGGGCACGTCTCTGCGCGACCTGCGCCTTTGCGCCGAGCGAACCGGCACATGCGGCACAAGAACACGCAGTCGGAGACAGCGGCTGCTCCTCGAAGAGGATGCAACGTTGGCGGGCGTGTCCTTCGGCCCATTAACCGTCTCCGCTGCATTTATTTCTAGGGGCAGCGTTTTGCGTATTTATGGAGACGCTCCCGCGTTGTAACCTGTAGTTATCCATATAATACGCGGGATCTTTATAAGGAACAGCCGTAAACTATTCACAACTCCAATTTTGGCGTTACATTCGCCCCGACCTTGGTGCGCTGTGTCATAACCGTGATACAAAACCAACTCGCCCATCAGTTCATGCTTTCAAGCTTCAATCGCTCCCTGCTGAGCGAGAAGTGGCTGTACGTGTAAGCACCGGGTTGGATCCACTCACTTCTGCGCGGTTCTAGAGCGCAGGTAAAGTTTCAGTTCATTAAAATATGTCACTGCGTAATGCAGACACCAAAAAAATATACCTCCACCCCGCACCTCCACCAAATGTAAGATGGGTACTGGGATGGTGAGAGGTACTGGGCGTCGGCGGTAGACACAGAGACACAGGCCTCGTAGACACAGAGGTCGAGCACCACGAGCACACACCCAAAGCGATGGCAATGCCGCTCAACACAACGGTCAGAAGTTCGTCGTCGTCTTCGCTTGAACAGGAACTTCTTCGTCGTTACAGCACGAATGTCCCAGAGTCATGCACTGAAATGGCATCATCGATTAGTTGTGACAAAGGGAGGACAGCATGTAAATAATAGCAGAAAACGAATAAACTCTGTTGTATGGGGAAATATATAAGGATTACAACAGAGAGAGAAGGACCGGTTGCAAGTCTAGAGATGTAAAATTTCAGTAAATTTTGAAAACACGGGAAAAAAAAAAGTCTCCTTACTTTTTTTTCCCCCGAAGAGTATACTTTGGAAAGAATTGAGAACGTATTTAACGTATTGTAACTCAAAAGCAAATCTATAATTATGTTTTTGCACCAAGAGAAGGATTCTGCAAAGTCTTTCAGGAAAAGATGGTGACATACTGCACACGATACAATCGACGCAAGGCGCTGTATCAGTCTGACTCGTCACTGCTGGTTAGGAAATTGCTTGCTCCCACGCTGGGGTTCGAGTGCACGTATAAGTTTTTGCATGCGCTCTCTCACAAGACAGTTGCGCAGATTCGTAAACACATTACCAAACTTCAACCAATTTCTTTCACATGACGCAGAGGAAGCGGGATTTCGCAGTAGCCGACATGCGACGGATGTGTGCGGTTGGCTGCTAAAAGACCTCGCCACCATATGGGCGGCTCCAGATGCTTGGAAAACTCCCAACCAACTTTTACAGTGCGCAGTGAGGTTCTATTTTGCAGACAACTCCGTTTGAAAATTGCGGCGTTTTTCCCTGCTTCTGGACAATGAAAAAAAAAAACGAAAAAAAATTGTACCCCAATTTTTCAAGGTTTTTCAATCGCTCACATCAACGCGTCGAAGATGAAAGGCAATACAGGCAGTGCACATTGAGACATAAAATAATCCTGAAAAAAGCTTATGGAAAGTCAAATATCTCTTTATTAACAAAAAAAAAACACCTGTGGTACTGCATTTAGTCCGTAAAATCAATTTCATGATCGTATAATTGAGCAGCAGAAAGTGAACAAGGAGGTTGAAGAAACATATAGACGAGGACGATGCTCGAGGACGACCCAGCATCGTCCTCGTCTATATGTTTCTTCAACCTCCTTGTTCACTTTCTGCTGCTTCAATTATACGATCATGAGCCAACTAGCTCACCAATCCACCTTATTAACGATCAATTTCATAATTTTATAGCAGCAAATGAGGACATCAGTTTGCCATAGTCGGATTTTGCGCGCAGTTGTTGTTCGTTCACATTCATTAAAACCTTGCAATTTTATTTATTTATTTATTTATTTATTTATTTATTTATTTATTTATTTATTTATTTATTTATTTATTTATTTATTTATTTATTTATTTATTTATTTATTTATTTATTTATTTATTTATTTAGGAATACTGTCAATCCTTTCTTGGGATTTTTACAGGAGAGGGCAAAACATACAAATATAGGTTCAGTGCTAATTTTTTCCTAAGAGTACAAAATAAAGGCGAAACATGCAATACAAATGGCAATAATAAATAAAGCACTCTTGTCATAAAACTGATGATGGCACTTGAGTACAATAAATACACTGAGAAGAGCACTGTATTACAAGAATATGAGCAAGGTTAGGATGAGAGGAATGAAAGTACAGAGCTCTCAGCGAGGGTAATAAATTTGTCTATGGTGCGCTTGGCTGTGACTGATGGATGCAAGCGATTCCAATCTCGAAGAACTTGTGGAAAAAAAGAATATTGGAAAGTATTACTGCACAGAAATATTCTTCAAGGGTGAGTGCATGCTTGTGACGTGTTCCCCGTGTTAGGTCGCAAGTTAATTTTTTTTTTATGACGTCTCGTGATTTCACGACTTCGCGAACTTTCTGTCGCAAGTACCGCAGTGTAGCTTGCATAAGCCTGAGAGCTGCTCATGGTGCATGAAACGTGAGCCGGCCCACCTAATCAGCGTACTAGTCTACCTGCCCGAATGCTTGCTTCCTTCTCGAAAAATGCATGCATAAAGTGCATGCATAAAGTGCAGGCATAAAGTGCATGCATAAAGTGCATGCATAAAGTGCTCATACAAGCACACTCACTCAGGCTTCAGCCAAGCTCTCGCAGTCTCTCAATATTACGAATACGTTTTAGCCATTTCTTTGGTAGTTCTACTTAAGACCACATGAATGGACTGCGGCTTTCTTCTGTGCTTCTCGCGCTCATCGTTTTTCAGGGTTTATGTCGTGCAAAAACTTTTCGCAGTGATGACTTAAGCCAGAGCAATATTCACAATTACACATATTGGACTTTTTCAAGGCTTGCCGCTGTCCCTACTTGAGCAGTGGGAAGTAGTGGAAAGTGCAGATGGTCCAACACCTCAACACCATGATACAACAGAGGCCCGGCTACCAAGCTTGCGAGAAAAAAGTTGCTTCCAGTCATATTAAATATGCCATCAAACTTTTGCACCACATGCAGGTAAAGTTAAGAGACGAGCCAACATTCGTGAATTGAGGAACGTAAAGGCGCAATACGTGCGACACAGAATTATCGGCAGCCCATTCCTAGTAAGTGCAGACATGCAGGGTTTACAAGCGGTAACGAAAAATTACCGTCGTTGCAAACAAGGACCAAAGTCCCTTGCAAACAAGGACCTTGCCCTATATAAGCGAAAAAACACGACAGTGGGGTATACGTTACGTGTTTCCTGTCACCGTGCACAGAGTCCTTCAAGGGCTCTGGCAAGAATGCCTTGAGCTGTCGGTGCGTCGTAAACTGCGCTCGAAACACATGGACCAGGGCAAGACATGACGATATATGTCGCAGTTGCAATATAGAGCCTATAATTTTTTTCGTTTGATGAAAACGCCACAGATGCGTCTATATTTAGACAGAAACAACACCGCTGACGCCATAGCCATGTCTAGTAGACTATCCTTAAGGCCAGGACCATAACTGCCTGAATATAATAATTACAACGAGAAGAACCATCATATCAACAATAACAATAATAATTCCCCGCGCTCACATTTGTCTTTTGTGGATTGAACAGCGCGAAACCAGACGAGAGGCTAATGGAAGGAGGCGCACAGAGACAAGCGCTGTCTGTGTGTGTACCTTTCACCTTTTAAAAGTTTTTCGTCCCGTCACGCACTGCTCCATGCACAAGAAACTGTCACCAACTTGGCCAGCTTTTCATGCTTCGACAATTGCCTCATTTCTCGTCTTTTTTTTTTTTAACAAGATGCCTTCGGAAAGTCACGGAGTTAATAACCATGTTTGAAACGCGGAAGTCGACATTACCAGCCGCATGCCAGCTGCCCACAGATCCTGCGCGTTTCTGACGCCAGTGGCTCTCCGCTCAAATGATGCCCTCCTTAAGCCGCTTTAACCCTGTCGGCAAATGATGGACCTACGTAGCGGGGGAGGGGGCGCCCATCGCAGTGAGAAAGAGAGGACAAGGAGGCGAGCGCGCCTTTGTTCGTGCATCCGAAGCTGTGCTGCGGCGGCGGCGTCGTCTAATCCGGCCGTCCGCGCGAGTTAACGCGCTCCTGTCAAGCGCAAAACTCGGGCGGGGCGTCGCTACCCATTTCGCTCGGACGCGGCGCGCGAGCCACGCGCCTCGGCCGACGCCCCCCCACGGAGGGGCCGCTTTCCCGTTCGTCACGGCAGGAGCGGCGGCGCATTCCTAGCCCCCCCTCCCCTGTTCTTCTCGGAGGATGGCGAGGCTGCCTTGGCCGTGAGCAGACCGGAGCCGGACCTGTTGACAGTGCGCTTCTCGACGCTCCACCACGCTTCAGCTTGGCAAAATTAGAGGCGCATGACAAACGCGCGTATAATCGGCAACGAGTGACATTGCATCAAAGTGCAAACAAGAATCAAGTCCGGCGATGGGGCGAGAAAGGAAAAAAAGGAAACGACGCACCCTAGAAGAACTTTCATCTCTCATCTTGCTTTCATCGAAACTGTCATTGAGTACGAAACAAACATGAAATGCCCGACCTTTGTTTTTTTTTAGCAGATTAGCTTTTCACTTCTGTATCACGTTTGTAACGTGATTTGTGCCGCGCTAAGGACAGAGGCAACTACACAGTAGCAGGAACAAGAACAACGGGCAGAGTTTATTAGCACGCCTTTTTATGGGCAATGGGGGCGGGGCAGTAGCAGTGCTAAGCGTACAGTTTGCGGTAGCACCTGTCATAACATGATAAGACAGTCCATGCGTTGTCATGATAAGGCAGACAGCGCTTGCCCGATACAACGTCGTCCGCGAAATATGTTACAACTAGCACTAAATCGTTTATCAAGTGCCTAATCGTTAATTAATGCTCTACTAAAAATAGAGAAATGTCGCCCAGAGGCGTCTCGTTAGTGTTAAAATGAATGCAAACCCCATTAAATTATTTCCAGCTGCTACCAATCATTGTGAAGTTTATGAGTATTTTGTGCTCGAGCAGTGTACTCAATTTTGTGCCGACCATGCAGAGGCAATTTGGACCCCCCCCCCCCCCCCCCCCTTTTTTTTTTCCGGAGTGCTAGATCTTAACTGTTCCCGGCTTATGTGTAGTATAACAGTCGGGGCTATGAATTTGCCACTTGCGGTTCAACCTCGCGTCAGTCGCATGGCGAAACAACGTCTTGCGGAAGCAAGATCAAGTTCGGGCCCGCGACGCAGAAGCCGCCCGTGAAAGACGCGTATATCAAATTTATGATTTATGCGAAAGACATAAATTGTAAAATCATTAAAAGAGGAAAACAGTTAGCGCTGATCATCCCCATTACCCCGAATGCGTTTCTTCCATATACGTTTTTTTTTTTTGCTTCGTAAGCGATTTTTTCTTTATGTGTCGAAATTTCAAAGTCGGGGAGGCGGCTTTAATATTAAGATGTTGGTCGATAATTCCCATTCACGCAATTCTGAGGAAGTTATGCACTCACATGGATGCTTTCATGTTATATTAGCTCCTGCTAGAACTGGCAACTCCTACTTATATCCACCTGTTGATTACAAATGCCGCCTTCGGCAGGTTTAAAGTTCGAATAAAATTCCCATACTTTTAAGTCTAAACCGCAGAACTCACCGACCAGTTACCACAGATACTCTCATCAAGTGATCAAACAGAATGGGCCACATTGTTTCCGCGAAAAATTGATGAGCATTGGCCGTACGGATGTTTACGCCGAGCAGCCTCCTGGGGTCGCATGTAAATGTTTCCTACAGGTCTTTTCTTCATGCTATCGCAGCCATCTCCATGTTCGTACCAAAAGAAAACAATAATCAGGCGTTCGCATGCCTTGAATTACAAATAAGTTATAAGAGAAAATAAATGCTAAAAACAGACTACACGGCAAGTTTATGAAGTTTCGAAGTTTATGAGGTTTATGAAGTTCATGACGTTTGCTTTATTTGCGCGACAAAACGGTTGAGAAAATACTGTCATGCGTTCGGAGCAAACGCCCAGCGAGGATATTTTGCAGCTCTGATTGTAGCAACGCGGTGCTGCTTTGAATGCACATGACTTGGTATCTATAGCTCCCAGCAATGCGATGTACAGATACGGTTAGATTCAGTAGTAACACGTCACTAACAAGTAGATAGGGATGACAGTGTAAGCTAGATAAGCGAATAGACACGGCATAATTTAATCACCTCTCCCGTGTACTGTGCGTTGTCAGTGCACGTTGAAGAACCCCAGGTGGTCGAAATTTCCGGAGCCCTTCACTACGGCGTCCCTCATAGCCTGAGTCGCTTTGGGACGTTAAACCCCAATAAACCAAACCAAATCTCCAAAAACGACAAACCGGCCGTCGGCACCCTCACGCACGGTTCTTGGGCCCGTCCTCTTGTCTATAAATTGTAGTTTTTCATGGATTTTTGAAGCGAAAAGCTTCACTAGGCTAGTCAACACCGTGGCTAGCGTGGGCCCCGTCGTCAGAAAGAGCCACAGGTGCGCATGCGCGAACTGCATGACGTCACGGTGGATACCCGAACAGCGCCGTAAGGGAAGGAAAATGAAAAGAAAATTGGTTTCAAGGAAAGGAAACGACGCCTGTCTCTCTCATATCACGGTGGATACCTTGAACCGCGCCGTAAGGGCCTTAAGGAAAATGAAATGAAATGAAAATTGGTTTTAAGGAAAGGAAATGCCTGTCTCTCATATCTTGGTGTACACCCGGAAAAAGTGACGTCACACGCTGCACAAATAAAAAAAATAAAGAAAAAACAAGCAGTGCGTGAGGAACCTCTCATATCTCGGTGGACACCCGAACCACGCCGCAAGGAAAGGAAAGCAAATGCCTGTCTCTCATATCTTGGTGTACACCCGAGAGGAATGCACGCCACAGTACATGTCTCTAAAGCAACCTTCTAAGACAGCACCTATTCACTACACGCGCGGCTCCTCCTACGCCTTGACGCAGCTTTTCGCTTCGAGATATGCAGGCTTAACCTTAGCTAAGCCAAAGCCAATTTTTTTTGCTTTAATTTTTTCGGCTGCCGGAAAACTTAAGCCATTCACAAGACAGGCCTCGGTATTAGTGAATTCAATGTGCGGCAGTGCTCCTGAAAGTTGCGCTCCATGCCAACGTTTTCGCAGTAGTGCAGAGGACAAAACGCTTCTCTAGAACACGTCCTGTGCGTGTTTCGGGCTGAGCGTGCGATATCTAGCGATAACATTTGGTTAAAAATGACCTGGATGTCAGCACATTCCGTTAAATTCATGATTTCATCGTCATTTTATGCCTTCCTGGTCGCAGTGGCTTTGGGAGCTGCGGAACCCAATTCGATCGTTCTAGGCATGTGCTTTGCCCTCTGCATTGAGTCGATTTGCTATCACAAAGTTGAACCTTTTCAACGTATCCGTTCTTTTGTTTCACGCAGTTCACGGCCGTATCCAATCAACCCCACACTTTTACAGGATGAACAGAAATGATCTACGGCGATACGCGAAAGACGCTCGCGGTTCACTGATTACAATGAGTTAAATGCTGGGGCTGGATGCGGTGTTCTTGCAGTCTACCACCGACGTGGCTATAGACGTGGAGAATGCTGTGCCGGCCGCTATACCGCTCCTTGCGGATGACGCCAAGTGCTGTGCCTTCTAGATGTATTTCCATCCTCTGTTCTCATTTTTAATGACTCTGTGAACGAGAAGAGGGTCGCCGCGACAGGAAACGTAAGAGCGACGCGGCTGGTCAGGCTTCACACCGCGTGAGAACGTATCACGACAACACCTCTCTCCGAACGGAGCAGTCACGTAGCCACGATTTTTTTTTTTTAGCATGCTAGCTCTAAATGTGTCGCTTGCGAAAAAGCCGTCATGTCCGGGTAGAGCCTTTGAGTAACTCGGGTAAGCGCCGAGGAGCGTCGCGCCAGCTGCAGCCGAGTGGAGAGATGGTGGGGAGATGAAGAGAGAGGGACGCAGTTGCGTGCACATGCGGATGCCATAAAGAAGAGGCAAAGGATGGTGTCGCTGGAAGTACGTGCAGTAGAGTGGCGACTACAATTTGTTTCAGAGATCGACGACCCACCAGAGTGACTGCCTCGCACGTCTATTACACAGGGAGCTCGAGAAGTACGGTGAAGATGCAGTGACCGTCCAGTTACTAGCCAAGTACTTGCCGCACACGTCGACTGCACAACACGGCCCTTATTATGGGGATCCGAATGTAGAATTGGATAAGGACTTTAGTGCAGAAGAGATCAGGACGGCACTGCACAACCTACACAGCAGATCGGCGCCAGGCCCTGACGGTGTGTCGAATCGCGCCCTGAAGAATCTTGACGACAAATCCGTGGAACAGTTAACGGCATTTATCAATGACTGCTGGCAGCGCGGTACCCTCCCGCAACAATGGAAAACTGCGAAAATGATACTAATCCCGAAACCCGGAAAAGCACCGAGCCTCGAAAACCTTCGCCCCATATCGCTGACGTCCTGCGTCGGCAAGACCATGGAGCACGCATTGCTTAACCACTGGCAAGCCCACTTAGAGCACAAAGGGGCATACCCACCATCCATCATAGGATTCCGCCCACAATTGTCCACGCAGGACGCAATGATACAACTGAAGCACCACGTTCTTGATGGCAAGACGAGAGGCACCAAAGCAATTCTCGGCCTCGACCTTGAAAGCGCGTTCGATAGAATCGCGCACTCGGCGATCTTACACCAGATATCGCGGCATAACCTAGGTGTACGCACGTAGTTAAAGATTTCTTTACA